>NW_028297440.1:83569-106816 GCF_049724085.1 Artemia sp. Qi Xiang Cuo
ACATTAGAATACCTAAAAGTAGATTTTCCATAGTTGAATATCCCTCTTCTGAGTTTTATAAAATCAGGCTCTCTATAAATAGCCTACGAGCACGGCTTAACAGAACGTGCAAGTCATGATAAAACATAAATGCAGAGGAAAAGCTTTCATTCTGGAATTATACAGGAGAGTAGAACTTTGAGCTAACATTCTTCAATCAAAACCAATGCTTTTTTATTACGTGTGTTCTCTAGAAAATTGCCTGCTTTTTACGAAGTTGTGAGTGAAAAAAGGCCTTTCTAACAAAGAAGAAGAGGTTAAAGATAGTTCTGGATCCATGGTGCAATCACCTCCCTCAACATTGACTTGGGTGCAGTTTGATTTTTTGCGGTTTAAACATGCATTTTTTACAAGTCTATCAGACACCAAGGGATGATCTTCTTCCCTGGATTATGTATAGTTTGCATTTTCCTGGGGTAAGATGCTTATGCTGCTCTCAATCCTGCTGAAGTCTAAGGAGAATCTACTACGGGATGTTAAATTTGAAAGGTACAGCTCTGACCTTTCATGTTGGAGAAAGCTGCAATCAATGCAAGTTGCAGTCTTATTTGAATAGCTGTTGTCACTAATGTGATATAAGTAAGATAAAACATCAGCAATAAATAAGGTAATGATGAAGGTAGCAGAAAATATTAAAGACGAAAAAAGAACAAAGTCCTGACACTAAAACTAACTAAAATGTTACAGCGTTGCCAAACATTAGTAAAATAAAAAAGACCGACTTTGACTCCGCAGATTAAAGGAGCTAGTCAATTGCCAGGTTTGGGCTTTTGAGTTTAGAGACGTTTTGTACCATTGATAATTTTTCTAGGCATAGTATTTTCTCACCACTGAATAATGGCATGAGGTACTGAAAATGACGTGGTATTATAAAATGTTGCAACGCACGTTTTAGCTCCGATGCTTATTGATTCTGTAACCACTTTTAGTGTCTGGACTTTGTCTTTGTTTTGTGTTGATTATGGTTTTATTTTACTTATTTCAGATTAATTTTTGATGTAAAACCGAACATCGGCAGTTTGGCTGGCCCTATTTTTGAAATTAAATCTCATCGTATTTTAGATTTAAAAATCAGAGCCATTTTGACTGGTGGCGAATGCAAAGGAAAGAAAAAGAAACTCTGAGAAAATTTTAACGGGATGTTTGAGCACAGCTTACTCTTAAGGAATTTATTTATTTATTTATTTATTGAAAAACCCGTCAAATCAACATACAACAAGACGGAGCACTTAAAAGAAAAAAAGAAAAAAAAAGAAAAAAAGAAGACACAAACTATAACAAACTAAACCAACAAAGAAAACAATTCAATGAATGAGCAGATGGGATCATTCGTGTTGATTTCGTCGTATTTTTCTATTGTGCTTCGCTATTCGTCTAGCGACAGTGACGTCAGGGTCTGTGACTTTAAAATTTTCAATTGCATGCGACTTCCTATACCACAGAGGTAGACGAAGCAAATACTTAATAAAACCAAAATACATCGCTCTGATTATATTCTGGTCAGTTTTAGTGAGAAGTTTCCAGAAGGGCGTGGCATATAAAATGTGAGGACGAGCGATAGCGTTATACAAGCTTGCTAGAAGCAGCCGGTTGAATCGGAGTTTGCACGATACAACTGAACCGTAAGACGTTGAAATTCTTCGTTTAAGCTTTTCGAGGAGAAGTTTTCAGGTGTGACGGATAGACAAACCTATGGGTAAACCTAGTTAAGTGAGGTGATCCACTGGCTGGACAGAGCTAGAACCAAGGGCAATGGTAGGAACACAAAAATCAGTTTTCCAATTGAATAGGACGATTTCCAATTTTGAAGAGTTGAAGTGAAGTCCAACTTTAAGATATTCGGCTTCAAGGATTTCGAAGATATCAATTGCCCGCTGAAGGGTTCGGCTAAGATTCAGGATGTCATCCGCGTAACATACCAAAAACAAGTTAGCAGATGACAAAATCAGCGAAGATGGACATTTATCTTGTGCATCAAGGACATAGTTATTGAAAAGGTCAAGAGAGGTGACTGCTCCTTGACGCGCTTCTTTCTTGACTGAAACTAGTCAGGTGCGCGGAATGAGGGTCAAACCCTTGTCAGGAGGTAGCTTCAGTCGGATCCGTAATCTAGAATACAGATTCCTGTGACGACGAATGACAGCTAGATTTAACCCACGTTTACCGGCCTTCAAAAGCATCGCAGCATGGATTAGAGTTGAATGCACGTCTAATGTCGTGTCCTGCCAAAGAAAGGCTCTCTCCAGAAGATTCGGCATCTATCAAGACATTAGCAACGACTGTTAAGGCATCAGCACATCCAGTTTCTCGCTTGAAGCTGAACTGATGTGGAGGAGAGTAGCATACTTTTTCGATTTCCTGTATAAACAGTAACTTGAAGAGCTTGCACAGTGACGTAGCTACAGTTATCGGACGGAATTCTGTGCATTGAGTTTCAGATTTTCCCTTTTTAGAAAGGGGAGTCATATCTCCGATTCAGAAAGAGGCAGGAACAATTCCTAGAGAGAAAATCATCTGCATAAGCAGAAAGAGATGTGCCGCGAGAAGTTTGCCTCCATGTTTCAAGTGGATCGCACTGACTTCATCAATGCTCGATGAGCCTTTCCATTTGAGTCTATAGATGGCATCTTCAACAGAGCAGGTACTGACGATAAAATCTTCATTGGAGTGAGAAGATAGAAAGTGATCTAAGGCAGCCTCGTAAGATTGTTCGATGGAGGGGCCAGGAGCTGAGAACTACAATTCGTAATGGGCATACCATTCATCTTCAGGGATGTCGGCTGGAGATCGTGAAGAAGAATTTTTTGCAGAACGAGAGACAAACTTAGTTTCAGCTTTCCTAGATTTTGAAGGGGCATATGACAATATGAACCACCAAATCCTTTTAAACAAACTTGCAAACCTTGGACTACCCCCCCAAGCTAGTATCTTTTATGAAATCCTTTATAGAAGTGCGAAGTTTCATTGTTTGTGTTGGTTCAGCCTCTTCACCCCAAAAGACAATAATCAAAGGCCTACCTCAGGGAGCAGTCCTCAGTTGCCTCCTCTTTCCAATTTGAAAAATTCTCTCAACATTCAGATTTACCCATTGCACCTACCAAGTCAAAAATAATCCAATTTCATCGAAAGCGAAACCATGTTAATACAAAACTAACTCTAAATGGAACAACTATTCCAGAACATAATCATATTAGCTACCTAGGTCTCATGATTGACCAAAAACTTAATTTCCACCCCCACATTTCAAACTCAATAAAAAATGCTATAGAAAAACAACTATACTAAAAAGACTTCTTTCCACACCCTGGGGATGTAAGGAGAAAACCTTACTCCAGTTTTACAAATCACATATAAGACCCATATTGACTATGGGCTCATCGTCTATGGTGCATGTGCAAAGACCCTTATCCAAAAAATTTAAACAACACAAAATGATATAATACATCTCATATTTGGTCTTAGGAAACCCACAAGCACCAAGTTTCTGCTTATAGAGAGTTGATTAACAACAATAAGGGAGAGACGTAGCTTTCTTTTGACAAAACATCTTAAAAAAACTGAATCAAATAGCTCACACACCCTACATAATTGGTTAAGAAATCCAACCATGTATAGAGGCATTGCAAATGAGTATGCTAATATTCAGAAGAAGGTCCCTGTACCAGAAAAGCCTATTGCACCTACTTTCCCCCAATCACCTCCATGGAATTGGTCAATTTCCATAATAAATACTGATTTCTCAAAGTGGACTAAATATCTAACCCCCATTGCTTTTGTCCAGAAAAAATTAGCTGAACTTAATACAATTACTTATAAAAACCACTTCCAAATATTTGTTGATGGGTCAAAAATGAATGAAAAGGTAGCAAGTGGTGCTTTCCTTCCTCACCTGAAAATTGCAATGGGCGAGAGATTATATAATAATGTATCTATAATGTCTGCTGAGTTAAATGCCATAATCATGGCATTGGAACACCTTAAGGAAAACCAACCTTTGATTACAAATTCAAATAAGATTATAGTGTATTCCGACTCTTTATCAAGCCTTGAGTTGCTGGCCTCAGCTCCTCAGCATAAGTTGGACATTGACACTTATCATTGTCTCAGTATTATAGATAATCTTGCTTCAAGTGGCATAAGAACTTTTTTTCAGTATATTCCTAGCCACTCTGGCATAAGTGGTAATCATCAGGTTGATGATATAGCAAAAAATGGTATAAAAATTGGCCAGCCAAGTGGGAGACCAATCCCCATTAGAGATATTTACCGATGGAGACTATCAGATATTAATTTTAATAAGAATAATCCTAGCCTTTCCCCCTTTCCCAATAAGTATTTTTAAAAAATTTATCATAGAATGTGTTCTGAAACCACTGGACTAAATTTTCTTGCATCCTCGTATAAGTTTTCTAATTCAAGTGGTTAATTTCCCATGTCTCGTCTTTGCAGGCATTGTAATATGAATAATGAAACTATTGAACACTGTGTATTTGAATGTAATATAATAACATCTACACAACATATCTTGCTTTGTAAACTGTTAAAATGCTTCAAACACCACAAAATCTCACTATCAGCCAAGAGCCTAGCCAACTATACCTGCAAACAGAGCACAGAAATCGACATCTATCATCTGATAATTGAACTCCTAGAGTCGAAAGATCTACTGAAAGATATCTGAAAATATCTAATAAATATGAGGCAATCAAGCCAGTAGCTCTGTAGCCCACAGAGTGAAGCAAAAGGAAAAGGGCTAAATATAATTACTGAAAAGCCCGCCTGCTGTTAAATAGAAGAGAGAGAAAAGACAAATTTGAAGATCATATTTCTATCTTGTTTGGCACGGGCAGAACAATGATTGACTAGATTTTTCCGATGCCGAGTCAGGGCCTTAGAAAACTTTCGCTTCGTGAAAATCTGTATGCTTTTCACAAGACCCGTATTTGGACGTCCACACTCTTTCCATACTGAAAACCAAAAGTTTGCTTGACTATATGAAATGACGAGATCTGGATTTGACGACCACCCGGGAATGATTCCTTTACGAAATCGTTGCAAAGGAACAGCTTGTTTTTCTGCAAAGCGGAGAGCATGGCAGATTTTTGCGCAATATATATCTAGACAAATCGAAACCTCTTTTTGAGGTAACTGGAGTGACTTCTGAAGGAGATGAAATAGGACACTGATTTTATTCAGGACTGAATCTACCGACTCGATGAATAAGGCTTGATCAATTTTCAACCAGTTACGACGGTGTCGAGGTGCTGAAGGAGGAAGAGGTGTGGTTTGGTGACCAGAAGATGGCATACCGACAGAGCAAGTTATGGGAAGATGATCAGACAACTGATAATCAAACACAACCTTTACTATATCCGCTCGCAGATCTGACGATAACGCAGATCTGAGAACGTGGTCCAGGTTGGAAGTTCGCGAGGACGTGTGAACATACGTAAAATCGGACGATTTATCTAAAACACACAAGAAATCCCTAAATAAGCCCCTAACTAGTGTTGTACGTGGTGAAGCTTGAGAATTCGGCTCGGACAGATTACAATTAAAGTCACCGGCTATAATGCAAGGTAAACTAAGTGTCGAGTTTTGTCTATACTTGAACCTAGTTTTTCAAAAGATAGCGCAAACTTACGCTCAGACTGGTTATTATTGTAGTCTGTGGGAAGATACACACTAATACACACAGAACAATCCACTCTCACAGCTAGATAATAATCATTTGCTTCGAAAATACTAGAACAGAGAGCTGATTTCACATACGTAATAAGTTCACCCGAGGGTCGGCCTCTATTGTTCAGCTGTCAAGCGGGTACACAATAAGTTGTCATATCCTCAAGCTCAAGTATGTTCAGACCATGTTTAGTAACAAAATTTTCCTGGAGACAAATCATACTAAACTCAGAACGGAGGCTTTCCAGAACTGGAAGTTTATTAATAAACGAGCAAATTATATTCCACGATAGAAGAGTTAGTGACGAAGTCATTAGTTCGAGGGTTTACGGTTTTTCGGGCACTTCACACTATAGCAAGTATGACCCTGCTTATTGCAACCAACGCAAAAGGCTGCCTTCTGACACGGGGTATTGGACGTAAATTTGTGATCGGCAGAGCCACATTTGGAGCACAAAGAACTGTTCTTACAATCTGCGGCTAGGTGACCGATTGCGTGGCAATTAAAGCAGCGCCGAGGCAAGAACACGAACTCTTCAACTGGGAGGCATTCATATCCGATTTTCACTGAGGCTTCGAGAAAGGTATCGAGGTCATTTCGTGATGGGAAGTAGACTTTAAATGCTCGAGACTTGCCACATTGTAGGGTTTTATTGCACTTGGGGATTAGCTGTTTAAGACACTGTTCGTCTTGATCCTCCGGCACTCGTAAGATCGCAGCTAAAAAAGCAGGTTCCTTGAAGGAGATGTTGAGCGACGGTTTCGCACGTTTAGCTGCATCCACTATCTGGCTCGCGGTTTGCTTGGAACGAACCACGAGTTTCCACTCGGTATTAGTGCGGTGTAATTCGGTTATATCGCCGTCTGGAAGTGGGCACAGTTTGTCAAAAAAATGCTTTGCGTTCGCTTGGGCATTTTAAGTCTGTTGGAGGGTCTTTGAGTATCACAGAGTAAAGCGGCCTTGGGGTGCGGTATGGGACGATTGAAATTTATCTGGCAGGGTGACTGTAATTTAGCATAAATCCATCCAATTTTCTGGCGAGTTCAATTACTTTGGACACCACTGTAGCGTGAACTGCCTCACCGATGGCAGATACTTCGCACGGACTAAATATCACAATTTTCGGGATTGGGACATTTTTCTTTGCCGCAGAGACTAGCGACTTGCACATGTCAGTAATGTTGTCCTCATCTTTGGCATACGAAACCATCTGGCTTTGAATGTCCAACTCGCTGTGAAGGGTCTTTTTAGCTTGTATGATTGTACCATGTTCGAAATAGTTTACTGCACTTTTCACAATCTGATCGAATTTCACCCATTCAGTGAGTGATCTGCTCAAAAAGTTCAGAACTGGGTTAAATACCAGCTTTTCAGTCATTACTTTCACACAAAAACAGCCAAAGTCCACTGAATCGGGACCCGCTCACCAATTCCCCGCAATTTAAGGGTAACTAAATACCGGCAGGTACATACGGCGCATACGGCAGGAATCCTACCCTCTTCTGCTTATTGCCTAATATATGTTATCAGTATCGCTGCTGTGCACAAATAGTACAATCCTCAAAGGTAATTAAATCTTTCTGTCTGAATCTCAGTACTTACTAAGTCACTAAATCCCAAGGGAATTTAAGTTCAAGCAGCAAAAATGTCAATAACAAGTAAATAAAATAAGCCGATTATAAATCTCTTTAGGGGATTGCACAGGTTGAAACCTTACTTTATTAAAAGGTTAATATCCAAAAGCAAGGTCTTAACACAACGAACTCTCAACCAAGACAACCCTACCACTTCAATGCAAATAAACCGAAATCTTTCGAGATGTGTGTCCATGAAATATCGCTCTTCCCTTAAATAAAAATTCTGCCGTTTGTACATGCTTTAGTGACTATGTTCAATATAAAATAGCATAAGTATTGCACACCGAATAGCCCATTAGGATAAAATAGTTTTTGATAACGAACGGCAAGTAGAGAACAAATTTTGTCGATTGTAACCAAAATTGTAAAAGAAAAAAGTTGGTAGCAATCAATATATAACAGGAATCTCATAGATGTTTATATATATATATATATATATATATATATATATATATGTGTGTGTGTGTGTGTGTGTGTATATATATATATATATATATATATATATATATATTTATATATATATATATATATATATATATATATATATATATATATATATATATATATGTGTATATATATATATATATATATATATATATATGTATATATATATATATATATATATATATATATATATATATATATATATATATATATATATATATATATATATATATATATATATATATATATATATATATATATATATATATATATATATATATATATATATATATATATATATATATATATATATATATATATATATATATATATATATATATATATATATATATATACGTCGAAGGAAGTGTCCATAGAGGAATTTGTCGTTCTGGGGATTTTCCATGGAGGGGGAGTTGGATTTATGGACATTATTTGAAAAACAATCAGAAATTGAATGAAAAAGCAAATTTTTTCAACTGAAAGTTAGGAGCAACATTAAACTTACGAACAGAAATTGTTCCATATAAAAGAGGGGTTGCCCCCTCCTCAATATCTCGCTCTTTACGCTAAAGTTTTACTTTTTGTACCGGTAATACAAGGTGTAATAATTAACTCCATTAAAAATTAAAACAATTTTACCAGGCAAATTAATTTTTTTCTGAAAAAAGGTAGTAAGCATCTAATAGAAAATTGGAAAAAGAATTTTAAAGAACGTATTAGTTGGGCACAAATGCTGAAAGATATAAAACAAGAACAAGAAATAGCCCTTAGTCAAGCAGAAGTTACACTGAAAGTAATAAAGAATGAAAGCATTTAATTCAATTAATTATTTTAGTAGGGTGTATAATGGGCACAGTATGTGCAAGTTTATTTACACTTATAACAGCTTGGATTATTTAACAAAAGAGTAAAATACAAGGTGTAAGACAGGAAGTAACTGAATTACAAGAATTGACGATAACGCTAAGACAATTACAAATTATCCAAGAATATGCAGAATACGCAGGAATAGCGCGTTAATTCACAACAAGTTCAAAAATTATTTTTTTAGTGTCTATATATGATCTATATAAGGAATATTTATTGCAGATGATAATTTGGACAATAATTTGCGTTTTTAAGCTATTCCAGCTTATTACGGCCGAAATTAGGGTAGTAAAATTAGGGAGTATCGAAATTAGGGAGTATCGTTTCGCAGGATGAATACCATAAAACCAATGGAAGGTTACTGGCAAATCGTCATTAGATTTGTTGCTTCAACCTTGTATAACCTCCAGAACCAAATAACGGTACTTGCAAATAATCTGGAAATGACAAGAAGAGAATTAGAAAAAACTTTTAACCCACTCTCCTTTCACACCCCCTCAGGTAATAGAAAAAGAAACGATTTCAAACTCTGGCAACTTTTTTGTTCAATGTACTGAACAACCAGATCAATAGGGTTTCAGAAGATATAAGGAGAATGTTAATTACGCTGCAGAAACAAAACAAAAGGAGCCAAACTATACTTTGGCCAGAAAGAAAAAAGCTTAATCAGTATTGTAGGGGAAATCTCAGAGTACATTTTCGGTACGGTATCTGAGACAACGTGGAAGGAAGCAAAAAAACTAATAGGAAAAGTCGAAGTAACAAATCAAAATCTTCAACAATTGGTAGACAAACAACTGACAATCTTAAAACATCACGAAATAAGGATATCAAAGATCGAAGAAAAAGTTAATCAGACGATCAATGCGCTTTCCATTTTTAAACATGAGATCACCAATGTAGTATTAATAACTCTAAAAGGAATGATATGAAATCAAAGTGAAATCATAGAAGATTAAATCTTCAGATGGCTCTACAGTTATTATCTACTGCCATCATGGAAATACCCCATTAATTTAATCAATTAGAGTTAGAGTTTCTAACCCTTTTGACGAAAAATTTAACAGCACCACTTCTGAACCCAGGTAAATTAATAAAAGTACTCAAAGCCATAGAAAGCCATTTGCCTTATCAATTGAGACTAGGACTAGAACCAAAATTCGAGAATATCCTATAGTTTTATAGCATGGCGGAAAACTATTTACAAATTAAGCAAGGGGAGTTATGGATATTTTTAAAAGTACCCCTAGTTAAAAATGAAGAATATGCACTGTTCTAAATAAATACTTTCCCTACAAAATTGACGAACACCATAAGCTGGGTTATGATAAATAATTTGCCACCATTTATAGCCCTTTCCAACTTAAAATATAGGATACCAAAGCAACAAGAAATAATTAAATGTCAAAATGATAAGCTATCCTTTTGCAACTTAGGGACTATATCACATCTACTCGCAAGAAAAGTCTGTGCTATTCAACTTTGGGAAGAGATGGAACCCTCAAGTCCCTTACCAAAAGAATGCGATGTTGATATAGTGAAAGAAGTTAATCTTGAACTATGGAAAAAAATAAGTGAAAGTACAAAAGATGATAAAGAAATTAACTGATATCTCCATATCTCCATATATATATATATATATATATATATATATATATATATATATATATATATATATATATATATATATATATATATATATATATATATATATATATATATATATATATATATATATATATATATATATATATATATATATATATATATATATATATATATATATATATATATATATATATATATATATATATATATATATATATATATATATATATATATATATATATATATATATATATATATATATATATATATATATATATATATATATATATATATATATATATATATATATATATATATATATATATATATATATATATATATATATATATTCATATATATTTATATGAAAATAGTAGACTATAGACATTTTCTTTATGAAAGACTTGCAATAATATGACTTTAGTAGAGATGCTCTCAGAGGTCCGACCCTCACCCCTGCTGCCACCTACAACTTTTTTACATAATTTATGTCTGTTTGTTATCAGTGAGAATGAAAACACAGGAACTTTTGTCACATTTATGTCTGTTTTCTTTGGATGGTTATGTGTGTTGGTCGATTTATTTGATGTTTTTCATGGATGGTTATGGATGATTTATGGTTTTTGTCAGTGAGAATTTGAAAACAGGAATTTTGTCACATTTATGGATGTTTTATGGTTTTCGTCAGCGAGAATTTGAAAAACAGGAATTTTGTCACATTTATGGATGTTTTTATGGTTTTGTCAGTGAGAATTTGAAGAAACAGAACTTTCTCACATTTATGGATGGTTTTTGTCAGTGAGAATTTGATAAACAGGAACTTTCTCACTTTTATGTCTGTTTTATGGTTTTTGTCAGTGAGAATTTGATAAACAGGAACTTTCTCACATTTATGTCTGTTTGTTGTCAGTGAGAATTTGAAAAACAGGAATTTTGTCACTTTTATGGCTGTTTTTATGGTTTTTGTCAGTGAGAATTTGAAAAAACAGGAACTTTCTCACTATTTATGTCTGTTTTATGGTTTTTGTCAGTGAGAATTTGAAAAACAGAAACTTTCTCACTTTCATGGATTATTGAGTCAATAATCAAATTGTTTCCGGGCAAGGTTAATTAATGTCTGACAGATGACGTCAAGTTAATTAATGTCTTTCATTTATTTTCAAAGAGAATGTTTCCGGGGCAAAGTTTAGATCACACGTGACAGATGATGTCATGATTGATTGATTGACATGGAAGGGGAATTAATTTGTTGTTTCTAAAGAGAATTGATTCACGAAAGGGGAATTAATTTGTTGTTTCTAAAGAGAACTGTCTCCGAGCGAATGTTTAGATCATAGCGATGAATTGTTTTAGCGCGGGAATCAGGTTTCCAAATAATTTGAAATGCGCCAGCGCAGAGATGCCAAAACAAAAGGAACACGCTGATATTACGTTTAGGAATTATTTGGGCGAAACCGTTTTAGCCATTTTAGGGAATTATTTCGGCGAAACAGTTAGACATTTTAAAAGATAATTTAAAAGATGATTTTAGAAGAGAATTTGAGGGTAAAACTCTGTGGTCGATATAATACAGAAGTTATATTTTAACAGTGTCGTGAGGTCCCCTACCTCGACCCCAAAGGGTTCCGATCCCCCTACCCCAACCCCAAAGGGTTCCGATCCCCCTACCCCAACCCCAAAGGGTTCAGATCCCCCTACCCCAACCCCAAAGGGTTCCAATCCCCCTACCTCAACCCCGAAGGAAGCCCCCGGTCCTCAAGGGTTCTCCCAAGCCCCCAAAGGGCCCAAAGACCCCCCAAGGCTCTCCCCGGGCCCCCAAAGGCCCTCCCCCGGTCCCCAAAGGTCCACCGAGCTCCCAAAGGACCAATCGGCGCTCAAGGGCCCCCCCAGACCGCAAAAGGCCCTTCCCTGGCCCCCCAAAGGCCCTCCCCGGTCCCCAAAGGTCCACCGGGCTCCCAAAGGACCATTCGGCCCTCAAGGGCCCCCCAGACCCCCAAAGGCCCTCCCCCGGTCCCCAAAGGTCCCCCGGACCCCCAAAGGCCCTCCCCCGATCCTCAAAGGCCCCCCAGGCTCCCAAAGAGCCCCCGAACCCCCAAAGGCCCTCCCCCGGTCCCCAAAGGTCCACCAGGCTCCCAAAAGACCATTCGGCTCTCAAGGGCCCCCCAGACTTCCAAAGGGCCTCCCCAGGCCCCCACAGGCCCTCCCCCGGTGCCCAAAGGTCCCCTGGGCGACCAAAGGACCACCCAGCCCTCAAGGGCCCCCGGATCCCCAAACGCCCTCTCCGAGCCCCCCAAAGAGTCCCCTCTCCATTTTTTAATACTTTTTTATGGCTTTATTATATCTTTTCAGAGCAAGTTCCTTTCTTAATGTTCATTCTAAATCCATTTTCCAACTTGAAGTACTTATCTTTTTCACCCACAACTATACTTTACAGCTTTTTGGATACCTCAACACCAAGAAATACTTTTCAAAGACCATTTCAGAGAAAGTTACTTCCTTAATGTCACTCCTAAACCCATTTTCCAACTTGAAGTACTTATCTTTTTCACCACGACTATACTTTACAGCTTTTTGGTTACCTCAACACCAAGAAATACTTTTCAAAGACCATTTCAGAGCAAGTTACTTTCTTAATGTCCCTCCTGAACCCATTTTCCAACTTGAAGTACTTATCTTTTTCACCACGACTATACTTTACAGCTTTTTGGTTACCTCAACACCAAGAGATATTTTTCAAAAGTCATTTCAGAACAAGTTACTTTCTTAATGTCCCTCCTAAACCCATTACGCAACTTGAAGTACTTATCTTTTTCACTCACAATAATACTTTACAGCTTTTTGGAGACCTCAACACAAAGAAATACATTTCAATGACCATTTCAGAGCAAGTTACTTTCTTAATGACAATCCTAAGCCCATTTTCCAACTTGAAGTACTTATCTTTTTCACACTCAACTATACTCTACATATTTTTGGATAACTCAGCATCAAGAAATACTTTTCAAATACCATTTTAGAGAAAGTTACTTTCATAATGTCACTACTAAAGCCATTTTAAAGCTTGAAGTAATTATGTTTTTCAGCCACAACTATACTTTACAGCTTTTTGGATACCTCAACACCAAGAAATATTTTTCAAAGACAATTTTAGAGCAAATTACTATATTATTGTCCCTACTAAACCCATTTTACAACTTGAAGTACTTATATTTTTCACCCACAACTATACTTTACAGATTTTTGGATACCTCAACATCAAGAAATACTCTTCGAAAACCATTTCAGAGCAAGTTACTTTCTTAATGTCACTCCTAAATACATTTTCCAACTTTAAGCACTTATCTTTTTCACCACGACTATACTTTACATCTTTTTGGATACCTCAACACCAAGAAATACTTTTCAAAGACCATTTCAGAGCAAGTTACTTTCTTAATGACCATCCTAAACCCATTTTTCAACCTGAAGTACTTATCTTTTTCCCCCACAACTATGCTTTACAGCTTTTTGGATACTTCAACACCAAGAAATACTTTTCAAAAGTCATTTCAGAACAAGTTGCTTTCCTAATGTCCCTTCTAAACCCATTTTCCAACTTGAAGTACTTATCTTTTTCACCCGCAACTATACTTTACAGCTTTTTGGTTACCTCAACACAAAGAAATACTTTTCAAAGACCATTTCAGAGCAAGTTACTTTCTTAATGTCCCTCCTAAACCCATTTTCCAACTTGAAGTACTTATCTTTTTCACCCGAAACTATACTTTACAGCTCTTTGGATACCTCAAAACCAAGAAATACTTTTCAAAGATCATTTCACATCAAGTTACTTTACTTATCGTCCTTAATGGAAAACTTTTCAAAATTGTATTCCTTTTCTTTCTCACCCACAAAAATGCATTACAAATCTTTTGACGCATCGAAAAAAAGGAATCCTAATCAAATTAAAAAAAGGATCAAGAAGCTTAATAATTGAAACTCAAAAAACATTTTCCAACTTGAAGTACTTATCTTTTTCAACCACAACTATACTTTACAGCTTTTTGGATACCTCAACATCAAGAAATACTTTTCAAAGACCATTTCAGAGCAAGTTACTTTCTTAATGTCCCTCCCAAACCCATTATCAAACTTAAAGTACTTATCTTTTAACCCACAACTATACTTTACAGCTTTTTGGTTACCTCAACACCAAGAAATACTTTTCAAAGACCATTTCAGAGCAAGTTACTTTCTTAATGTCCCTCCTAAACCCATTTTGCAACTTGAAGTACTTATCTTTTTCACCCACAATTTTAGTTTACAGCTTTTTGGTTACCTCAACACAAAGAAATACATTTCAAAGACCATTTCAGAGCAAGTTACTTTCTTAATGTCCCTTCTAAACGCATTTTTCAACTTGAAGTACTTATCTTTATCACACTCAACTTTAATTTACAGTTTTTTTGATACCTCAACAACAAGAAATACTTGTCAAGAACATTTTCAGAGCAAGTTACTTTCTTAATGTCCATCCTAAACCCATTTTCTAACTAGAAGTACTTATGTATTTCACCCGAAACTATACTTTACAGCTTTTGATACCTTAACACCAAAAAATATTTTTCAAAAATCATTTCAGAGCAAGTTACTTTCTTAATGTCCCTCCTAAACCCATTTTGCAATTTGAAGTACTTATCTTTTTCACCCTCAACTATACTCTACAGCTTTTTGGATACCTCAACATCAAGAAATACTTTTCAAAGACCATTTTAGAGCAAGTTACTTTCTTAATGTCACTCCTAAATCCATTTTCCAACTTGAAGTACTTATCTTTTTCACTCCAAACTATACAATACAGCTTTTTGAATATCTCAACACAATTAAATACTATCCAAACACCATTTTAGAGTTAGTTACTTTCTTAATGTATCTCCTAACCCCATTTTCCAACTTGAAGTACTTATCTTTTTCATCACAACTATACCTTAAAGCGTTTTGGATACCTCAACACAAAGAAATACTTTTCAAAGACCATTTCAGAGCAAGTTACTTTCTTAATGACCATCCTAAACCCATTTTCCAACTTGAAGTACTTATCTTTTTCACCCTCAACTACACTACAGCTTTTTGGATACCTCAACATCAAGAAATACTTTTCAGAGACCATTTCAGAGCAAGTTACTTTCTGAATGTCACTCCTAAATCCATTTTCCAACTTGAAGTAGTTATCTTTTTCACTCATAACAACACTTTACAGCTTTTTGGATACCTCAACACTAAAAAATACATTTCAAAGACCATTTTAGAGCAAATCCCTTTCTTAATTTCACTCCTAAACCCATTTTCCAACATGAAGTACTTATCTTTTTCACCACGACTATACTTTACAGCTTTTTGGTTACCTCAACACCAAGAAATATTTTTCAAAAGTCATTTCAGAACAAGTTACTTTCTTAATGTCCCTCCTAAACCCATTTTGCAACTTTAAGTACTTATCTTTTTCACTCACAACAATACTTTACAGCTTTTTGGATACCCCAACACAAAGAAATACATTTCAAAGACCATTTCAGATCAAGCTACTGTCTTACTGACACCTATTAGCACATGGTACAAATTTAATTAATTATTATTTTTACACACATCCGTGGATGACAGATTTTTGGATGCCTCAACATCAATAAATACTTTTAAAACAACATTTAGTAGAACGATACTATATATTTGTACATCATCCATAATTTTTCCAACTTTAAGCAGTTATAATTTTCACTCACAACCAAACACTACAGCTTTTTGGATACCTCAACACCAAGAAATACTTTTCAAAGACCATTTCAGAGCAAGTTACTTTCTTAATGTCCATCCTAAACCCATTTTCCAACTTTAAGTACTTATCTTTTTCACCCACAACTACACTTTACAGCTTTTTGGATACCTCAACACCAAGAAATACTTTTCAAGGACCATTTCAGAGCAAGTTACTTTCTTAATGTCACTCCTAAATCCATTTTCCAACTTGACGCACTTATCTTTTTCACCACGACTATACTTTACAGCTTTTTGGATACCTCAACACCAAGAAATACTTTTCAAAGACAATTTCAGAGCAAGTTACTTTCTTAATGTCCCTCCTAAATCCATTTTTCGACTGGAAGTACTTATTTTTTTCATCCGCAACTATACGTTACAGCATTTTGGTTACCTCAACACTAAGAAATACTTTTCAAAGACCATTTCAGAGCAAGTTACTTTCTTAATGTCCCTCCTAAACCCATTTTGCAACTTGAAGTACTTATCTTTTTCACCCACTTTCGCAATGAAAAAGAAATTAGTTTTTAATCAATTCTATTTTTCCAAATAATATAAAAATTTTCCACTTCGGTTCAGATTTTTCTCAAAGGGATGAAAAAATTTAAAATAATGTTCCAAATTTTCACAACGAAGTGAAGAAAGTTTATGATCTCTTCTGAATTTTATCAAATAACATGCTCTAATTCTAATTTCTCCAAGGAAAACAAAAATCTTCCACTTCAGTTCTTTATTTCACAAAGACATAAAGAAATTTAAAGTTCAATTCTAATTTTTCGGTGGAAGATAGAAAAAGTAATACCATACTTGTGAATATTTTCATGGAAGATGAAAAGTTCTTGTTCAATTTAAAATTTTCTCAACGAAGTGAAGAAAAGTTCAAGTTCTCTTCTGAACTTTACCAAAGAACACACTTCAATGCTAATTTCTCCAGAGAAAACAAAATCTTCCACTTCAGTTCTTCATTTCACAATGACAAAGAAATTCAAAATTTAATTCAAATTTTTCGATGGAAGATGGAAAAAGTAATACCATACTTGTGAATATTTTCACGGAAAATAAAAAGTTCTAGTTCAATTTTAAATTTTCTCAATGAAGTGAAGAAAAATTCTAGTTCTCTACTGAATTTTACCAAAGAACACAATAAAATTCTAATTTTTCCAGATAAAATAAAAATCTTCCACTTAAGTTATTTATTTCACAATGACATAAAAAAATTTAAAGTTCAATTCTAAATTTTTCGGTGGAAGATAGAAAAAGTAATACCATACTTGTGAATATTTTCCTGGAAGATAAAAAGTTCTAGTTCAATTTACAATTTTCTCAACGAAGTGAAGAAAAATTCAATTTCTCTTCTGAATTTTACTAAAGAACACAATTCAATTCTAATTTCACCAGAGAAAATAAAAATCTTCCACTTAAGTTCTTTATTTCACAATGACATAAAGAAATTTAAAGTTCATTTCTAAATGTTTCGGTGAAAGATAGAAAAAGTAATACCATTCTTGTGAATATTTTCATGGAAGATGAAAAGTTCTAGTTCAATTTAAAATTTTCTCAACGAAGTGAAGAAAAGTTCAAGTTCTCTTCTGAACTTTACCAAAGAACACAATTCAATTCTAATTTCTCCAGAGAAAATAAAATCTTCCACTTCAGTTCTTAATTTCACTCTGACATAAAGAAATTCTCATTTCAAGTATAAATTTTGGGTGGAAGACGGAAAAACTAATAATAAACTTGTGATTATTTTCCCGGAAGATAAAAAGTTCCTGTCAAATTTAAAATTTCATAAACTAATCGAAGAAGAGTTCAAATTCACTACTGAATTTTACTAAAGAACACAATTGATTTTTAATTTCTCCAGAGAAAACAAAAATCTTTCACTTAAGTTCCTTATTTCACAAAGACATAAAGAAATTTAAAGTTCAATTCTAAATTTTTCGGTGGAAGATAGAAAAAGTAATACTATACTTTTGAATAATTTTCCGGAAGATAAAAAGTTATAATTCAATTTAAAATTTCCTCAACGAAGTGAACAAAAGTTAAAGTTCTCATCTGAATGTTATTAAAGAACACAATTCAATTATAATTTCCCCAGAGAAAATAAAAAACTTCAACTTCAGCTCTTTATTTCACAAGGACATAAAGAAATTTAAAGTTCAATTCTAAATTTTTCCACGGAAGATAGAAAAAGTAATACCATACTTGTGAATATTTTCACCCAAGATAAAAAGTTCTAGTTCAATTAAAATTTTCTTAACATAGTGAAGAAAAGTTCAAGTTCTCTTCTGAACTTTACCAAAGAACACACTTCAATGCTAATTTCTCCAGAGAAAACAAAAATCTTCCACTTAAGTTCTTTATTTCACAAAGACAAAGAAATTTAAAGTTCAATTCAAATTTTTCGATGGAAGATGGAAAAAGTAATACCATACTTGTGAATATTTTCACGGAAAATAAAAAGTTCTAGTTCAATTTTAAATTTTCTCAATGAAGTGAAGAAAAATTCAAGTTCCCTTCTGAATTTTACCAAAGAACACAATACAATTCTAATTTTTCCAGAGAAAATAAAAATCTTCCACTTAAGTTCTTTATTTCACAATGACATAAAGAAATTTAAAGTACAATTTTAAATTTTTCGGAGGAAGATAGAAAAAGTAATACCATACTTGTGAATATTTTCCAGGAAGATAAAAAGTTCTAGTTCAATTTACAATTTCCTCAACGAAGTGAAGAAAAGTTCAAGTTCTCTTCTGAATTTTACTAAAGAACACAATTCAATTCTAATTTCACCAGAGAAAATAAAAATCTTCCACTTAAGTTCTTTATTTCACAATGACATAAAGAAATTTAAAGCTCATTTCTAAATTTTTCGGTGGAAGATAGAAAAAGTAATACCATTCTTGTGAATATTTTCATGGAAGATGAAAAGTTCTAGTTCAATTTAAAATTTCCTCAACAAAATGAAGAAAAGCTCAAGTTCTTTTCTGAACTTTACCAAACAATAAAAGTCAATTCTAATTTCTCCAGAGAAAATAAAAATCTTCCACTTCAGTTCTTTATTTCACAAAGACATAAAGAAATTTAAAGTTCAATTCTAATTTTTGGTGGAAGATAGAAAAAGTAATACCATACTTGTGAATATTTTCCCGGAAGATAAAAAGTTATAGTTCAATTTACAATTTCCTCAACGAAGTGAAGAAAAGTTCAAGTTCTCTTCTGAATTTTACCAAAGAACACAATTCAATTCTAATTTCTCTAGAGAAAACTAATATCTACCACTTAAGTTCTTTATTTCACAATGACATAAATAAATTTAAATTTCAATTCAAAATTTTTCCGTGAAAGATAGAAAAATTAATATCATACTTGTGAATAATTTTACGGAAGATAAAGTTCTAGTTCAATTTACAATTTCCTCAACGACGTGAAGAAAATTTCAATTTCTCATCTGAATTTTATTAAAGAACACAATTCAATTCTAATTTCACCAGAGAAAATAAAAATCTTCCACTTCAGCTCTTTATTTAACAAGGACATAAAGAAATTTTATGTTCAATTCAAAATTTTTCATTGGAAGATAGAAAAAGTAATACCATACTTTTGAGTATTTTCACGGAAGATAAAAAGTTCTTGTTCAATTAAAATTGTCGCAACATAGTGAAGAAGTTCAAGTTCTCTTCTGAACTTTCTCAAACAACACACTTCAATTCCAATTTCTCCAGAGAAAATACAAATATTTCACTTCAGTTTTAAGTTCACCAAAGAAATAAAGAAATTTAAAGTTTTATTCTAAATTTTTAGATGAAAGATAGAAAAAGTAATACTATGATTATGATTATTTTCCATGAAGATCAAAAGTTTCACTTTGTTTATAATTTTTCTTAAATTTGGTTCTGATTTTTCTCAAAGAGATGAAAAATTTTAAGTTCTGTTCCAAATTTTTCATAGAAGATAGAAAAAGTTATACATTGATTGTGAATATTCAACATGAAGATAAGGAACTCCACTTTAATTCAGAGCTTTCTCGAAGAAGTGCAAAATGTTCAAGTTCTCTTCTGAATTTTCTTAAAGAAGAGAAAAAAGTTAGCTCAATTCTGAATTTTACCAATGAAAATGAAAAAACCTTCCACTTCAGTTCATAATTTCTCAAAGACATAAAATTTAAAGTTCAGTTCTAAATTTTTCTGTAGAAGATAGGAAAAGTTATACTATGATTGTGATTATTTTCTAGTGAAGATAAAAAGTTTCACTTTAATTCTAATTTTCTTAAATTCAGTTCCGATTTTTTGCAAAGAGACGAAAAATTTAAATTTCTGTTCCAAATTTTTCATAGAAGATAGAAAAAGTTATATATTGATTTTGAATATTAGACATGAAGATAAGGTGCATCACTTTAATTCTGAGTTTTCTCGAACAAGTGCAAAATGTTCAAGTTCTCTTCTGAATTTTCTTAAAGAAGTGAAAAAAGTTCACTCAATTCTGAATTTTACCAATGAAAATGAAAAAGCTTCCACTTAAGTTCTTAATTTCTCAAAGACATAAAAAATTCAAAGTTCTCTTCTAATTTTTCCAAGAAAATAAAAAGGTTCCACTTCACTTCTGGTTTTTTCTCAAAGAGATGAAAAATTTAAAGTTCTATTCTAATTTTAAATTAAATTTTATCTCCTTTGTCTTATGGATTTACCCCTCAAATTTTTAAATTAGAAAATGAGTGACTCGTTCTATTATTAAAGACAATCGTTCAAACTCGTTCATCTAACCTCCAAAACAATAGGTTAGGTTAGGTATAAATAAATATTAATAAATAAATAGAAACATTTCTACATGTTTAAGTTAGGTTAGGTTAGATTAACTTATCATGAGCACTCATGATAAGTTAACCTAACCTTTTCTGGCAAGTATGGTTAGAATAGGCTAGATTAAGTTAGGTTAGCCTACGTAGGCTAACCTAACCTAATCTAACCTAACTTAATCTCGGCTCCCAAAGGGCCGAATGGTCCTTTGGGAGCCCGTTGGACCTTTGGGGACCGGGGGAGGGCCTTTGGGGGTTCGGGGGCCCTTTGGGAGCCTGGGGGGCCTTTAAGGATCGGGGAGGGCCTTTGGGGTTCCGGGGGACCTTTGGGGACCGGGGGAGGGCCTTTGGGGTCTGGGGGGCCCTTGAGGGCCGAATGGTCCTTTGGGAGCCCGGTGGACCTTTGGGGACCGGGGAGGGCCTTTGGGGCCCGGGCAGGGCCTTTTGGGGTCTGGGGGGGCCATTGAGCGCCGATTGGTCCTTTGGGAGCTTGGTGGACCTTTGGGGACCGGGGAGGGCCTTTGGGGGGCCCGGGCAGGGCCTTTTGGGGTCTGGGGGGGCCCTTGAGCGCCGATTGGTCCTTTGGGAGCTTGGTGGACCTTTGGGGACCAGGGGAGGGCCTTTGGGGGCCCGGGAGAGCCTTTGGGGGTCTGTGGGCCCTTTGGGGGCTTGGGGGACCCTTGAGGACCGGGGGCTTCCTTCGGGGTTGAGGTAGGGGGATTGGAACCCTGTGGGGTTGGGGTAGGGGGATTGGAACCCTTTGGGGTTGGGGTAGGGGGATCAGAACCCTTTGGGGTTGGGGTACGGGGATCGGAACCCTTTGGGGTTGGGGTAGGGGACCTCACGGCACTGTTAAAATACAACTTGTGTATTATAACGACCACAGAGTTTTACCCTCAAATTCTCTTCTAAAATCATCTTTTAAATCATCTTTTGAAATGTCTCTAACTGTTTCGCCGAAATAACTCCCTAAAATGGCTAAAACGGTTTCGCCCAAATAATCCGTAAACGTAATTTCAGCGAGTTCCTTTTATTTTGGCATCACTGCACTGACACATTTCAAATTACTTGGAAACCTGATTCCCGCGCTAAAAAAATTCATCACTAAGATCTAAACATTCACTCGGAGACAGTTCTCTTTAGAAACAACAAATTAATTCCCCTTTCGTGAATCAATTCTCTTTAGAAACAACAAATTAATTCCCCTTCCATGTCAATCAATCAATCATGACATCATCTGTCATGTGTGATCTAAACTTTGCCCAGGAAACATTCTCTTTCAAAATAAATCAAAGACGTTGATTAACTTGACGTCATCTGTCAGACATTAATTAACCTTGCCCAGAGACAATTTGATTAATGACTCAATAATTCATGAAAGTGAAAAAGTTCCTGTTTTTCAAATTCTCAATGACAAAAACCATAAAAACATACATAAATGTGACAAAGTTCCTGTTTTTCAAATTATCACTGACAACAAACATACAAAAATGTGAGAAAGTTCCTGTTTTTCAAATTCTCACTGATAAAAAACGTACATAAATGTGAGAAAGTTCCTGTTTATCAGATTCTCGCTGACAAAAACCATACAAACAGACAAAAAAGTGAAAAAGTTCCTGGTTTTCAAATTCTCACTGACAAAAACCATCCATAAATGTGAGAAAGTTCCTGTTTTTTCAAATTCTCACTGACAAAAACCATAAAAACATCCATAAATGTGACAAAATTCTTGTTTTTTCAAATTCTCACTGACAAAAACCATAAAAACATCCATAAATGTGAGGAAGTTCCTGTTTTTCAAATTCTCACTGACAAAAACTATGAAAACATCCATGAAAAACATCAAATAAATCGACCAACACACATAACCATCCAAGAAAACAGACATAAATGTGACAAAATTCCTGTTTTTTCATTCTCACTGACAACAAACAGACATAAATTATGTAAAAAAAGTTGTAGGTGGCAGCAGGGGTGAGGGGTCGGACCTCCTGAGGCATCTCTACTGACTTTAAAATGAAGAGGAAACATCAGAGACAGGGGCGTCGTTTGGGGGTGGCAAGGGGGAGGGCAGTTGCCCCCCCCCCAATAATGCGCAGAAAAAAATTATTATACATCCCATGCCCTTTGACTATCCGGATGTGGACCTCTCTTGCCCCTGCCCCAATAAAAATGATGGAGATTCGCATTTGATCAGAGAGAACTAATTACACTGAACTCTAGTTTTTATTTTATTTTATTTTTTCTTTAAAAGAGAATTTATTTATGAATCATAAAATGTTGCACAATCTATGCAGTTTTTATTCAAAAGCAGATACAACAATCCGATAGCCCAGCTTCCGCTTGGTCATATATTCTCTTTTGATGGTTACAAAGTT
>NW_028297440.1:106839-134303 GCF_049724085.1 Artemia sp. Qi Xiang Cuo
TGATAGTAGATAGCTAAGAATGAATTCTAGCACACTATGTTCCTTCCTATGCTATTCTAAGGGTTTATGTTCCTTCCTATGCTATTCTAAGGGTTTATGTTCCTTCCTATGCTATTTTAATGGTTTATGTTCCTTTATATGCTATTCTAAGGGTTTATGTTCCCTCTCATGCTCTTCTAAGGGTTCATGTTCCTTCCTATGCTATTCTAAAGGTTTATGTTCCTTACTATGCTATTCTAAGGGTTTACGTTCCTTCTTATGCTATTTGCGCACGCCCCTAGGAATTAAGCTGGCAAGTTATAATGTGGTCAAACAAGTTTTGAGAGTATGGTCGTATTTATATAACTTAAGCAGACTGGTTTTTGAGTTAACATCCGTTTTTTGTGAGGCAATCAGAGAGCGGTGGTTGCTCCATATACGATAACTTGATTTGTGGTTGGGATTTGAATAAAAGGAACGGTTTTCACTACAATTCATATTAGTAAGAGAATTGAATTCAAGGAGAATACTTTATTTGAGAGGATATTAGCAGAGAAAAATGAGTGGTGCATTTACATTATTGGAGATTAATGATGGACCCGACAGCAGCAGCAACGATATACGAGTACCTAATTTGGCTGGGGAAATAACTGCAGGCTGTAGACTATGCCTCAAATAGGACAATATGTACGCTAGATACGTGATATCATTAAGCAAATTTAAACAGGAGGAGCAACTATGTTTTGCTGAAAAAGTTAATATTCTCCATATAAATAAACTTCGGTCAGCATTAGATATGCTATCAAAATATATTGATGAGAACAAAATGCATCAGTGAATATTATTATTGTTATTATGCTCAATAAAATAGTTTCTAAATCAAAGGTATTTTTCTTTCTATAGTAGACTAGCGTATATTTTTTAGAGTAGAAAAAGAAATTCTGGTTATTCTGAAGTTGGTTGTGAGAGTGTTAGGACTAAAAAAAAATGGATAGATTTGAGAAAGAGCGAATCATGAGGAATCTAGTGCTTATGGAAAAAACGTTTGATTCTAGATGATGATTTTCTAGAGCTGTCTATTCAAAGGAAGATATTTTCTCGGGGAATGCTTGTCGATATAATGAAAACTGATTCTCCCTCATTAGAATATTGAATGAAGCTTCTACATCGTGGTCCAAATGCATTTACACAATTTATTGATATATTGATCACGACACGACAAAATGATATTGTGGATATGCTTTTAAACACTAGTTTAGAAATTTAGGACTTTTTTCATGAGAAAGATGGCATTCAAGGATGATTTACTCCTCTCTCTCTATCTCAGACAATTTTTTGCTGTTGCTAGCTCAGTTTCATTGTGGCAGTGAGAGTGTCAACACATGAAAAAATAAATGTTCCATACATGTCCCCTGTGTATGTACACACTGGGCAGCTGGTCATCATGTGAGAATTGCACAATGATTGATGAGTATGATGAAAAGTGTAGATTATGCAACCCGTGTAAATTGCATAGAGGATATGCTGTACAAATTATAGGTTGTAAGTCCTGTCTTAAAAGAATTAATAAATCTCATCCTATGAGCCACCTGCGTTTCAATTGTCACTGTATTAAATTGCATCTGTGGGAGAATACACTCTTCGTTATGATACGAAAAATTCATAACTGTGATTTTAGTCTATTGCTACGAGATTGGTATTGTCGTGGTTTTAAATTGTTCTGGGAGGAGGAACCGGGTCAGCGATTCAACTGATGGAACAACAAAATAATATGGTTTCTACGTCATCGTTGTGAAGACAATGGGTGTTATGATTATAAGCCCACTGATTTTTATTTGGCTTTGACGGAATGTGATTTGACACTTGAGGAAACTGTTTGTGAAATTACTTCAAATATGCAAATTGAAACATGTGAATTCTATAGAATGAATGAGAATAGTATCATTGACTATACAAAGAGATATGACAAGAGTGAAGTTACACTCTACTGTAGAAAATGTGACCCTGACATTGCAGTATATTAGGATCAGTACACTGTGAATTCAGATAATCCACCTGCACTAGTTGCTGTCGACAAATACCTATACCTAGTAGAAGATGAAATCTAAATAGTAGAAAAGTCGTTTTATCATGTATATATATTTTTATCATTTAGTAATAAACAAATTAACATACATTTTTAGAAAATTTTATTCGTAGGTCACTAAAATCAATAATAAATAGGCTTGTAAGTATATTTTCCACTAGAAAGTCGTTCAATTGAGGTAAGTCAACGCAGATGTCGAGAAACTGTTTTTAGGTATAGCCACGACATCTGAACATGAAAAAGAGTAGTGCATGAAAGCCACATGTCTTAGTCGTTAAATCCTGTACTCTTCGTTGATTTTGAATAATGGTTTTCCCACTGCTTTCAATAAATTCTGATGTATTTCTGATGTATGGAGTGTAGAATTTATACGATAGGCCAAGAGGATAAAAAGATTCAATATTCTTCGCTGTTCGAAAGATGCATAGCCAATGGCCGGTCTTCGAAGTTGATGGACTGCTATTAACAATGATTAGGGTATTGTTAACACTTGGAATTTTTTCAATGAAGTCCGAAGGTATGCAATAGGACTTGTACTGGGACATGTATGGATTCATACTAAATACGTTGATTATTTGGTTTGTGTTCATGGTGCTAGGTCTAGCAGAACAATGCCGTCGGTAGTGATTTCTCAATTGGTTTCAAAGTGACTCAATGATATTAGCGTGATACTCTCAGTCAAAGCATCGGCAAATGTACACTCTAAACGTACATTCCCTGTTCGTACTATGCTCATATACTGAGTCCCTAACAAGTTCAAACAAATACCCCATGATTTTTTGAAAACATTGAATCGGTTATTCCATTTTCAAATAGTTGAGAGTCATGATCTAGGGATTGCGTGGTCAACTCGTACAGAGTTCTATAGGATTTCTTGTCAAATGATAGAGTGTACAGCGGAATACCATTCACTTTGCACACAAGGCTAGATAGACCGAAAAAATTAAAATCATGGGGGGATTCAGTCCAGGATCCAACGGCACTACCACTCTTCACAAAGGCCAAAGCCAATTTTGATGGGATTTCTCCATTGATAAATGATGAATCGCTTTAGCTACGAGAGCTGGTGGCATTGTGACGTTGATTGGTGATCTATGGGGGACAAGAAGTTTAATCGGCTCTTAACTTTTCCACTGCCAATGCAACAGAGCTCATAACCTGTTCTTTTCAGACGTGGAGAATTGCCGATGTGATAATGACATTTGCATCGGGTGCTGCTGAAAGTGTTTTTCTCAAAATGAAATTCGATGGGGCCAGCTGTAACTTTATGTCAATCTTGACACTGGGGGGGGGGGGGTAGCCAATGGGATATATTGAATATCTCATGATTTAATTTTACAACCAGATGATACTCCTGGCTCACTGCAGTAGTCAACTAATCGTCAGTATCAACACCTGATCGATATTCATAGCCCAATGATTGTCTTATCAACTCCTTGTATGCCTTTGGTGTCATCATCATAAATTGTATGTAGCTTGCATAGTTGGATAAATTATTGCTAGTGCTCACCAATGTTCGATTAATAAATACCTTAATTTGTTTGAATAGGTTGTGTAGAATACAGTTTTTGTAGGAGAGACCATCGCCGGCATTTGGAGTTGTACTATCTAACTTTTTCTTCACCGCAAGATTTAAATCAATAAATGTTGATGGCGAATCAATGAAATAGTCTTCATTGGAAAATATTTGAAAGTGTATATTTTCCAAGAGGGGTTGGTCGGGGATGAAATTGTTCATATTAGCCATACTTGACACTGACATCAACATTTTCAGCATTGAATAGATTCAATGAGGAACTAATTGATGGATATGCTTCTTTGTGGGGGAGATAAGTCATCTTAAGAGAAGAAATCCTTCTTTGATCTAACAATCTTTTTCTTCTTCTTCTTCTTCTGCTTATTAGTCTTCCTTGTTTTATTCCTCAAAGTCTTGTTGATGTCCTTCGCTTACCGCCTGGGTGGAGACTGATGAGTGAATGACGCGCACGCATCCTTTTCAATCCCTCCCCATTTTGCCAAGATTTTAATTGCTCACCAACGGCTCTTGCTGAAGATCTAATATTTTCCTTAACACTCTCCTTGAAATTCTTGCCCGACCCCCAGTCCTGTAGTGTGGAGGCAGAAAAATTTGATGCAGCAGGCACAAGATATTTTCTGGCAAGGGGTAGTGCAGACGGAAATAGCCTAGCAAGCCAGCTACCAAGACCATAGCCAGACATTGTAGTACAGCCCTTGTAGTAGTCCAATCCATTGCCTATTTGATGTGAACCCAAAGCACCAACATAGCAATCGATATCGGGGCAGACAAATGGAATTCTTCTATTGTTCATTTTAGGTGATTGTGCTGGTGTTGCCAACAATGGGTCGAAAATGACATCTAATCACTGCAAGGCCTTTTGTTATTGCTAGAGGATCACCCAATTCACTTCTTAGTGTTAACTGACAGAGTTCCAAATACGAAGTGTTTAAAGGAACATACTGAAGATGCTTTATATTATAGTGATGAACAAGTTCATGAGTTGTTTTTTGTTCAAGAACACGTAGGAGGGGGACATTTGAATTACCGAATCTCGATGTTTCAGCAAAGGATGCATAGAGAAATATGCAAGAGTCCGAGGCGAAACTAGGTGGATAATCAGCAAAAATAACTTGATCCTTCCCGTAAACGATGCCAGCATTTTTCCCATTGATCGTATTCTGTTTAAAGCCAAGAACGTCTCTCATATTATCATTGAGAATAATTATTTCAGTGTCAACAGGTGAGGTAATGTAAGGCCTATCGTGTTCCAATCAATAATTAAAATTGAATTTACCATTCCTACGATATGAGATTTTTCTATTGATTGTACGACACAAATCTGTCATATTATCGTATTCAATATATTTCAATTTGGCATGTGGATATTCGCTAGATTTAAGTTCTTCAACCCATTCGATAGTCGACAAAGAGTGTCCAATCGAATGGTATAACTTTTATATCATACACACAATCCTTTCTCAGGATGTCATAGGTATTTTTGAGAATACAGTCGACAAGAGCCACTTCAAACGCACCGTCAAATTTGATGGCGGGGGAGAGTTTTGTCCAAAAATCACTTGTAGTATTCAAGTCGTTGTAGAGAGGATCGAAAACATTGGATATAAATGTTACATAGAAATCATTGGGCATTGTCAATATCTTCAACACCGATCCAAGAATCAAAATCAGAGTTGTATCCTAGCCACAGAACAAGTAACTGTTTTCCACCCCGTTGATTACATTTATTGCAGACCCTTTTCATTAGATAGATGTTACTGTTATCTTTATCTTCTTTTAGTTCATAGTCCTTAAAGCTACCGATAATCTCTTCAGCTTTCGTATAGCACAAACTATAAGTTATGGGTTTAGTGTCTAGGATTTTGCCACTTTAAAAAGTGCGGTGGACCACAAGTAATTCCCCTTTTTCAAAAACATTAGCTGTTCTATTAATTCGAACAGTATCACCAACATTAAATTTATTTTTCTTCTTGACAATCGTTTCATTGGAATATTGTTTAAGAAAGGTGTCAATTGTATCATGATCAGAATGTTGAACTTCCGCTGGGGTTGAGTTGGACAATGATCGTTGAGGTCGTTGATTATAAATCAACATGATTTTATCTAAATCATGAATAAAAGCCGGTGTATTTTTCAATGTACAATATCTTGAAATTAAAAGTCGAGTAGTTCTTATCAATCGTTCTGCCAATGCAGCCTTTATAGGACTATGACTATGATAAAGCAAAGTATTATATTTCGCGAGTAGTTTTGCAACATGGGGGTTAACAAATTCACTACCACGATCCGTTTGAATTTTTTTATATGAATCCTTTTCGAGACTACTTTCAATGGCCTGAGAAACTTCAATACTACTCTTTGTTCAGAATGGAATCGTATATGTAGTGCGACTAAAAAAACTGACTTCAAGCAGAATATACTTTTATGGTGTACTGTTACGTCTTTAAATCTCACCTCGAGTCAGGAGATCTGCTTGCATTATATGCAATGGGAAAAAGGCTTTAGTTTTTCGATATTGATTAGCACGAAGTCTATGATTTTTATGCAGAGTGTAACTTGATTCATTTTGTAGATAGTCTTGTACACTTTTAGTTTGAACACCAGTGACCATGGAAAGAGTTGTGGGTTAGCTTAAACTCCCCGCTTCACCAATATTTTCATAAACATCTTTCAGAACTTCAACCATTTTGAACGTAAACACGTTGTGTAACGTCCGCTGCCCTTTTGTATACTAGTTGTGGATGGTGACATGATACGTTTTCGCTTTTTCCTCGCCACCATTGTCAAGTTTTTTCCACTAGGTGTGCTAGTATTTTCCAAGATTTATTTAAAATCTTCTTCTTCTTCTTCTTCTTCTTCTTCTTCTTCTTCTTCTTCTTCTTCATGTTTTAATGGTGTTGTTGTTGTTTTTTGTTGATGCATGTTCATTTAATTTTTTTAGAATTTTTCTATTGCTAATAAGACTTTTGGGAGAGTTTAATGTATTTAGAAAGTTGTATAGATGAGCGTCAAATGATAATAGTCCTTTACGATTTGTAACCATATCATAGATTAAATCAAGTAGATTATAGCTCCTGCCCTGAATTATAATCTCTTTCCCATTGCTCTCAACTTGAATATGATCTTGACCACTTTCCATGAGATAGGTTATGAGTCGGTTACTTTGTTCACGATATGGTCGGGCATTTGATTACCAATTTTCAATACAATTGTATCAGATTCCCCCTTCTTTTTTTTTGTTCCAGCAGCAGCAGACTATTAAGGAGGAGATTTTTTTTCTTAATGAAAACAAGTGGCTATCGCACAATAGTGCTTACGATTGTTTTCTTGGTGACGTGCTTCTTGAAGTTAAAGCAGTTTTTTATCATTCTCAATATTCTCGTTGTCAATTAATTTAATCAGATTGTCCTCAGTGTGGTCGAAGAGTGATAAAGCGAGTACCATTATAGTCAATTTATGGAATTTTGCCATTCTCTACAGAAAACTGTTAACAAGTCCTGCAATTATCGGCATTGAATGTGTCAAAAGGCTACCAACCAGTTGAAGACGTCGTTTCTTTTTAAAATTATTTACTTTGTCTTTAGAGGCCAATACACCTACAATGGAACGATGTTTATTTGTCTTTTGCTTAACTACTTCTGACAATTGAACATTGCCCTCAGTTAAATTTAAACAAAGTTCGGATATTAGATTAATGAAATCATTGTCAATACCATGTTTGAGTATGGCTTTTCTAAGTGGAGGTTTTGAAGTGCTTAGAACTGAAAACAGATGTCTATTGTCATGTAGTTTCTTCAGTGTCATGATAGCAACTAATAGGTCTTTTTAGTGTTCACGGGGAGATATACTGTAATTTCATTGTCGAAAATATCTGTGACTACACGCAGATCCTCGGGTGTATTTTGATTAAGATCCAGTAGGATATAGCCGTGGGGTTTATTAGTTGCCTGATTGTGTGCTGAGAGCAGAAATTTAGGGGCGCCTGGATATATTTGTTTATTGAGAGTTATTAGGGAGCTGGAATCAAGAACAACTCTGTAGATGATATAGTAGGTGCAGTTCAATGCAAGTGTTCGCATACATTTGCTCTGATGAAAGAGATTGTGTAGAACCAGAGTAACGGAAATCTGTTCATGATGAGAGCAAACGGTGAATAATTGCAGCATTTCCTGGGACCATTGTTAAATAGATTCAGCCAGATCGTCAATAATCAGCCAAGAGTTTGCTTCAATAATGTTGAAAACATCAAGTCCCTGTACGAATTGTATCTGCACCAATCCGGCCGTAGCAATTGCTTTTATTTTATCGTATGACTTCTGCCAAATACTTTAACAATAGTAGATTTTTTTCGGCTTTTCCAAAAACATTTTATCACAATTTTTAAGTATTTTAGTTAAGAGTGTTGTTTTGCCCGACATTGACGGCCCACACAGAAACGATCTGAATGGTGTTTTAAATGGATACATGTTCCCTTCAACAACTCACCTGGATATCTAACTGTAGACCGTAGTTGTATAATGACTAAATAATTTCCCTACTACTACTACTACTACTACTACTACTCCATTCAAGAACAAAATCAATAAAGAATGATATTTTTTGTATTATAAACAACAGCACTTTACAGAAAACAAAGAAAAAAAATACACCTTTTTAATTTATTTATAAAAAAATGCACTTGAAAAAGCTTTTAAAATAATATCACTTTTTTTTTAATGAAACATGTATATTTACAAAAGCACAAAAAAAATTTGCTCTGAGTAAAAAAAAAGATAACTTTGGTAGTGGCAGAGCACCCCCCCACTGGCGGCCACCCATCCCCTCCGGGCCACGAGCCCCCCCCCCCCCAAAGGCCGCGAGGCCCCCCCCCCCAAGGTTTTGGGAAAAATTTATTGGACTTTATTCAAACTGAGACTTTCCCAATGGATAACACATTCGGCCCGGTCTGAAGTTAAATAGTGCCCAAGAGGGAGGGTAGTCACACCGTCTTGACAAACATAGACCTTGTCGGAAATGGTACTCATGGCAATTTTTTCTACATTTACAGTAAAGTTCCTGTAGTTGAGTGAACGAATTGCCAGCAATTTGGCTCGTGGAATTGTATTTTGAACAATACAATTCCTATAGATGTCCATGTCGAAATTCCTATCCACATAGCGCGTGGGTACTCCTTTGCAACGTTTTTTGATTTCCTCGTCGTGTGTATCGTGGGAGGGCTCAATGAGCCCTCCCACGATATTCTAGGACCAATGGGTCGATACGATCACCCCTGGGAAAAAAAATAAAATAAAATAAACACGCACCCGTGATCTTTCTTCTGTTAAAAAATACAAAATTCCACATTTTTGTAGATGGGTGCTTGAAACCTCTACAGTAGGGTTCTCTGATACGCTGAATATGATGGTGTGATTTTCATTAAGGTTCTATAGCTTTTAGGGGGTGTTTCTCTCTTTTTTCAAAAATTAGCCACATTTTCTCAGGCACGTAACTTTTGATGGGTAAGACTAAATTTGATCAAATTTTTATATTTGAAATCAGCATTAAAATCTGATTCTTTTGATGTATCTATTGGTATCAAAAATCCGTTTTTTAGAGTTTCGGTTACCATTGAGCCGGCTCGCTCCTTACTTACAGTTCGTTACCACGAACTGTTTGATATATTTTTTGGGTTATTCAACTATGCTGAACAGAATGGCTATCTCAAAATTTTGATCAGACGAAATTGGAAAAAGGGGCGTGGGAGGGGGCCAAGTTGCCCTCCAGCATTTTTGGTCACTGAAAAGGGCACTATAACTTTTAATATCCGTTCGAATGAGCTCTCTCTTGATGTTCTAGGGCCAATGGGTCGGTACGATTACCCCTGAAAAAAAAATTAACACGCCTCCGTGATCTTTCTTCTGGCAAAGTTGCAGATTTTTGCAGATATGAGCTTGAAACATATGTAACAGGGCTTTCTGATACGCTAAATCTGACGGTGTGATTTTCATTAAAATTATTTCACTTGAAGGGGATATTTCCCCCCTGTTTCGAAAATCAGGCAAATTTTCTCAGGCTCGTAGCCTTTTATGAGTAATACTAAACTTAATGAAATTTATATATTTAGAATTAGCATTATAAGCCCATTCTTTTGATACATTTATTGACATCAAAACTCCGTTTTTAAAAGTTTCGATTACTATTGAGCCGTATCGCTTGTTTTTTTATTGTTTTTTTTATTACGTATATAAGGGGGTTCTCTTAGTCAATACCACGCTCTTTACGCTAAAGTTACAATTTTGTTTAAATCACAAACCCCTGAATCACAAAGGCTGTTCAATTAGAATAGATAGCTCTTTTGAAAGCACTAAAAAAAACTGTAGCGTAAAGAGCGAGGTATTGACTTGGGGGCGAGCCCACTCATATACGTAATAATTTCTCTTCGTTTTAAGTTCTTATGTTGCTTCTTACTTTCAGTTGAAAAAACTTGTTTTTTTTAATTTAATTTCTGATCGTTTCTAAATAATGCTGGGAAATCCGGCGCCCCCTTCATAGAAATGTCCCTTACCCCAAGGAAACATCTTCCACGGAAAGATTTTCCCGAGTAGCCAAATCCTCCAGCCCCCCCCCCCATAAAAAATCCTTCATGAAAATGTCTGTATACTTCATAATAACTAATACAATATGTAAACAATGGGCAAAGTTCATAAATTGCAGCCCTTCCCCTGGGAAATGTGGGGGATTAAGTCATCCTAAAAGACATATTTATTAGATTTTCGACTATGTTGAACAAAATGGCTATCTCAGAATTTTCATTGGCTGACTTTGGGAAAAAATGAGCGTGGGAGGGGGCCAAGTTGCCCTCCAATTTTTTTGGTCACTTCAAAAGGGCACTAGAACTTTTAATTTCCGTTCAAATGAGCCCACTTACGATATTCTAGGACTACTGGATCGATACGATCACCCCTGGGGAAATAAAAAAAAAAATAAATAAAAATAAGTAAACACGCATCCGTGATCTTTCTTCTGACAAAAAAAAACAAAATTCCACATTTTTAAAGATAGGAGCTTGAAACTTCTGCAGTAGGGTTCTCTGATACGCTGAATCTCATGGTGTGATTTTCATTAAAGTTCTATTACTTTTAAGGGGGGTTTCCCCCTTTTTTCGAAAATAAGTCAAATTTTCTCAGGCACATAACTTTTAATGGGTAAGACTAAACTTGATAAAACTTATATATTTGAAATCAGCATAAAAATTTGATTTATTTGACATATCTATTGGCATCAAAATTCTGTTTTTTGGAGTTTGGTTACTATTGAGCCAGGTCGCTCCTTACTTACAGTTTGTTACCACGAACTGTTTGAAAGAAAATACAAGTGAATGTGTATTGTCAGTTTAATATACATATTCTGATAGCTATTCCTGAAAATCTTAATAGTATTTGGTCTACAGTCTCTGATCCCATGATCTATGAATTTTTACTTCTGTCGATTTTTACCTAACAAACAAACATGGCTACAACCCTTGGAGCAAAGTGGAATGGTATCCAAAATTTTTGCTTTAACATCTGCATTGAAGGGAAAACTTTTTAACGCAAGTAAATTGAAAGATTTTGCCGTTAACTAGATTTTTATGGTGATTTAGAAGATAGGTAAAGAAACCCTCTCCTTGCCCCCTTAAACGAATTCCCCAGGAAAATCCCCTTTATATAAGAATAATTTATGTTTGTTTTGAGTTATAATGTCGCTACTTGCTTTCATTTGAAAAAAAATTCTTTTTTAAATTTAATTTCTGACCTTTTTCATATAATGTCGATAAATATGGCTCTTCCTCCTTGATTAAATTTTCTCCTCTTGCAGTAAAATCAACCGTAGAAGGTTTTTCTCCTCAGAATACACCCCCCCCCTGTTCATTGATCAATAAAAACTTTCGGCTTATAATAAAAGTACTTGAAGTCTCAATTTCTGAGCTAATGGGAACCCTCTGAAGCTTTTGCAACCATGAGGTGAAGGTGTGAAAGAGGAAAGGACAGCCCTTTCTATACGGAATAAGTTCTGCTCATTTAGGGGTTTAGTTTTACTCTTTACTTTCATAGCAACACCGTACACCACAAATATTCCCATAAATAATAAGGGAATAGATATAAATTTGATATTTTTATTTTTTTGTTTCCGTTGTACTCCCCCCCCCCCAAAAAAAATTATCCTGGTTACAGCTCTGGAGATTATACTTCAACCTTCATCCTTCTCTTGTCTCTCTCTTAGAACTAATTCTGTATTTATCTGATGGCTCAATGAGACCTAGGATTCTTAGGCATTAAATTGCACCTTTTGGGGTATCTCCCTCCCTCCCAAACTACAAAACAATCAGACCAGTGTGGAAGATGAAGTTCTTTTTTAAGTTTTGCAAATTTGTCCATTTCTTACAGATAGTATATATTATTGCGAAACACAGACCCAATTTCTGGGGACGTTTTCTGGAGGAGGTGGGGGTTGTATGGGGGAATTTTCAGTGGATAGTAAAATTTTTGGAATAATTTTTCTTCAGTGAAGATGTATTTTCTGAGGATATTTGTCTACGGAAAAAATTGAATGAAAAGTGAATTCGAGTGAAAAGTACCGAAGTTTTCTCGGCACTTGTGTAAAATCTGGGTATACACAAATGAAAGACCGCATCGAAATATCAAAGCGACTAGTGAAAACAGGTTTTGAGGTGTTGATCACTCCGTGACAAAGGTTTAAACTTTAGTTTTTAAGGGCTTAGGGAACTAAATCACAGTTTTTTGGACTTTGGTAGCTAGGTTAGGCTAGATTAGGTTACGTATTTAATATAGATAGATAGATAGATAGATAGATCGTGTATTTCAAAAGCCCAAGAGCCATATACAAACAAAAATTTATGAAAAATAAAGAAATCACAACAGACAAATTACGAAACACACGATAACATGATACATAGCGAAAAATACCTTGTGGTAATTCATCGAGAAAATAAGTTTAATTCCATATAATTAAAAATAATGAATTGTAAAAACTTTTCTTCTTTTTAATCCCTTCTATATGTACGCACCAATACGAAATATTGTGGTTGGATTACTACTTTGTAAAATTTTAGGAAGCAGCAAAACAATCCCATGTAAGTAAATTTCCCTTAAATCAGAGAGCACCGGGCACTTTTGGAGAAAATGATCCAAATCTTCGTTCTCATCCCTACAAAGAGGACACACATACCGACCAACAGGATGTACTATCCTCCTGTCGAACGCCATTTTCCAGCTCTGGATTGGAAGGTAATTCACCCTAAGCTGAATCCATCGACATAAGATCATAGCCGGTAAATTAAATTTAAAATAAATTTCCTCTCCAAATCTAGGTTTAACCTGATTATAATGATTCAATGTAGCAGAATTTAAAACCAGCCCTTGCCAATACTGAATTTTTTGACCCTCTAAGATAAATCGTACCTGGCTTACTAAATTTGTTGGTAGATCACAGGAGCCAAGACCGTCATTCCATAAGTAAGGCATTCCACTCTTTCTAGTAATGAGCTAATTTGGGATGGCCACGACGTTTTCGAACCATAACTCAACATCTGATAATAAGCAGCTCTTACTAGTCTATCTTCATTACACCTAATGAGCTTCAACCAAAATCTAAGCATCACAATAGACCTACGTAGTTTTAACGAAAACAGGCCCATATCACCTTTCAGAATCTGTGAATGTGTTGTCTAAAAAAAAAGCATATGCTATGCTTTACCCCCATCCCCTCCCCGAATATGTAAACATATAGCCCATTTTTTTTTCTAAACTATTATATTTTCGTCCCATTTTGTTTTATTTCGTTAAAATTAACGACACTCCAATTCTCGCGTGTGTACCTAGATTCCTAACAAGTACCGTTGTTTCTTATGAAAAAAAAAGCACGAAATTGACAGCTGACAGTTAAAAATCGGGATTTGCAGGTTGCACAAAATATCTTCAAAGTTTTACAATAACAAATCCTATCTGTAAGCAGTGGACAAGTTATAAACTTAAAAAGGCCCTTAAACTTCTACAATAGAATCCTGTGATTATTCTGCAGTTAGGGAGGGAGGGGGGATATCTCAAATGGTGTATTTTAATGCCAAAACATCACAGTTCCAATTGAACCATCAGATAAATACAGAATTAGTTCTAAGTGAGAGACAAGGGGATTGCGGAAGTAAAAAACGATGTATAATCACCAGGGCCATAACCAGAATTTTTATTTTGGGGATGATATGTTTTGTTTGAGGAGGGGACTAAAGAAACTTTAAAAAATGTATCTGGATTGCTTTTTGGTCTGCTTTCTGGGAATATTTCTGGTCTATGCTGTTATCATGAAATTAGAGTATCATTAAATCCCAAAATGAGCAGGATCTATTACATATGGAAGGAGGACTGCCCTTCGTCATCTGCAACTCCACCTTGTGATCACTGATACTCTGGAGGATGCTGATTAGATCAGCAATTGAGAGGTCTAGTCCAGGGGCGGATCGATAGCAAAATCTTTGTGGGAGGGGTGGGGCAATGTGACAAAAGCGGCAATGAGCAAAATCTTTGGGGGGGGGGGCAATGCGACAAAGGGGCCAATAATTGACCAAATATACAAATTTATTCTAAAGGAAGAATGAAAAAACAGGGAAGGAGGACGCCAGAAAATCGTGGGGGGGGGTTGACTTCAACAAAAATTTTACACGGGGGGAAGTTTGCCTGAATTCATAAGCAAAATTTACTCATTTACCTCATGAGAAGTAATCCATGAAGAACTATCATCAGTAATAATTCTCTGCTGTAAAATTTTCCACACAAGAAACTTCCTGTTGGAGGGGAAGGACATTTGAAAAATTTTCAACATAGAGGTGATTTTTGGTATGAATTAAAAAAAACGATGATTAATAAGGTTAAAAACAAGTATTTTTTCGAGTTAGATTATGTTCAGAAGAATTTTTCATCCAGAATAGTGAACAAGATTTTTTTTTTTGGGGGGGGGGAAGGGTATTTACAGTGAGCATGAAATTTTAAGAGGTAAAATTCATGGGGGTACTATCTTGCGCGTGGGAACTTTCCTTGGGGGAGTTTTCCTTGGGGAAATTGCCATAAATGGGGAGGTGTGTCCCGTTATTATTCGAAAAACGATCAGAAATTAAATTTTAAGAAAAACTATTTTTCAACTGAAAGTGAAGGAGCAGCACTAAAACTTAAAAAAAAACAGAAATTAATATATTTGTGCAGTGCCTCCTCCTCAATACCCTGCTCTTTACGCTAAAGTTAAACTTTTTTCCAAAGTCTTAAAAAGGTCCTCCTGGATCAAATTTCCCAGTTAATAGTGTATGACATGTAAAAGTTTGCTAAGCATTCCTGATTTTCAGGGCAAGTTTATTCAAATTTTTAATTAAAAACTACTTTTTAACCAACCCTCTAGATTAATAAAAATACCGTTTGCAAGAATTCTTATTGAAACAACCTGTTTTGGTATTTTATTGGAACAACACAAACAGTGGAAAATATCCCCCACCCAAATTTTCATAAATTAGTGCTACCGGTCCCTGATTTTCACTGTGAAGGACACATTAAAACCTGTATATGGAATAATCTGCAGCACCTGCAAATATTTATCTAGACCTGTGAACGTTTGACACATCCAAAATTAGACTTCAAAATAGCACTTAAAAATAAGAGATTCGTGTCTCATATGCCATCTTCTATTCAAAGTACAAACTCCATAACTCGTAATTAGCAGTCCCATATATACGATGCATATGTCTTTGTATCCTTGCCAAAAGCCAAAACAAGAGACATTCAAGATTTGTGACAGAAACCAGTTTTTGACGTAGTGCCCAAACGTGCTGCATTTCCATAGAGTCGTTTTTGGTTTAGAATTGGCATGTCAACACCTTCGTATTAGTTTAAGAGAAAAAACAAGTCTTGTGACGTCAGCTCGTAAACATGCCCCTTTTCGACAAGAATTCATTTTTGTTTTGAAGCGGCCAGGCCGCATCAAACCTGTTTCAAACATGCCACAAAGCGGCTGATCCTGTTTTCGACCGACCCTTCATTGGAAAACACTTTTATTAAGAAAGTTCCATTGCAAGATATGAAACAGAGTGGTGTTATTAAAAATCTGAATGAATTTGAGTTTTTTGGTGAAAAATAATGGATTATTATACCGCTATTTTATCAATTCGTAAAAAAAAAATTGAAAGAGAAGTTTCTTAAAGAAAAGTAATAACCCATGTCAAACTTAAGACCAACGTAAATGAAGTCCCAAAGTATTTTAAGTTCAAAACGGCCAGAAATTACAATCGAATAAATGAAACCCAAAACGAGTAGAAAATAAAATAAATGACCATATCAAACATAACAATAACAGATACTCAAATCGATCAATAAACAAATCTTAAGATGAGGAAAGATAAAAAATAAATCATTATAATAATCAAGACGACTGGATAGAACTAATAATAATTAATTGAACATTTAATATATAATGATATTCGTCCCTGGAAACCCAGCAATTCAAGATTTTTTATTTTATTTTTCAAAACTACAAATATAGAAATAAAATTGTGAGAAGTACAATTTGTTTTCCGTAAAGCACAAATGACGCAATAGGATTTATGACTTTATACGGTTAGCGGAGGAGGAAGGGGGTAGCAGCTAAACCCGTGCTATAAGTAATTTTTGTCTGTTTCAAGTTTGACTTGAATATTCAATTTTGTTTTTACTTGTTTTAAGATTTATGTATTCATCTATATCAGTATCTGTTATCTTTATGCTTCAAATGATCACTTTGTTTAATTTCTGTTTGTTTTGTATTTTATTTATTCCTTAATTGTAACTTCTGGGCATTTTGAATGTAAATTATTATAAGACTTTATTTCTGCTGGTCTTAAGTTTGATATGGCTCTTTACTTACTTTTTCGGAAATTTTTTTATTAATTTTTGTTTGTTTTAATTGCCAAAGTTTGTTTCTGGCTAATATAATGAATATTTCTCCAGTTTTCACGTCTTCGCCTCATGAATTAAAATATTCGTAGTTCTAATCAGTGTCTTTTGATTTATTTCAACATCCCCCTATATATTCCCTGAAAGTTTCAACTAAGTGACAATAGCCGCTGCTAAGAAACTGCAGATACGCCTTTTTGACAACTGGGATGCGCATATTGCCTTTTAATAGAATGCGACACGCACTTCAACATTCTCAGAAAGTTTTAGTTTGATGCCCTTGATGGACGAACATAGTGTTTTTTTATTTAGTTCAACATCCCCAGAATGCTCCATCCAAACACCTACAGTCTTTTGACAACTGGGATGTAAATACTTGTATGTTAATTAAGTTCAACATCCCCTCAACATTCTAAAAGGTTCAACTTAATATACTTCACTGTTCCTGAGATATCGCAGATGTGCCGTTTTGAAAACCTAGATGCATATTGTGTCTTTTGATTTTGTTTAACACCCTTGCCAGAGCCATATCTACTAGACATTTTCAATAATTTAAACAAGGTGGCTATTTTTTAAATTTTGACCAGTGTCAAGGGGGGTCAAAAAAGGACAAGGTGGTCCTTTGCCCTCCAAGCACAGTTCAATATTCCCTGAAGTTTCAACTTAATGCCCTCAGCTTATCCTGAGATGTTGCTGATACGTCATTTTTACAATTAGTACAGACATTGTGTGCTTTGCTTTTCTTCAATAAAAATCTTAATAAACATTCCCTGAGAGTAGTCACATGTAGATATAGTAAAAGTTGCAGGCAGTCACAGTTAAAGTTGCAAGTTGTCACAGTCGGAAGTAGTCACAGTCACAATCATTTGCATTTGCAGCTGTAGTAGTAGTAATATCAGTGGCCCTGAGAGTTTCAAGTTAATATGTCACCCGTTCCTAATATATTGCAGATCGGCGTTTTGATAAGTTAGTTTCTTTTAATTTGGATCAATATACACTTCAATATCGCCTTAAATTTCACTTCAATACTCTTAGTCTTTTCGGCCACACCCTGGATCAGACACTCCTCCCTTTCCCAATGATAAATCCTGCTTGTAAAAAATAGACAAATGACATGATTTACATTCCTCGTGCCGGGGGCTGTGGGGACAGAACATCCCCGGAGGCATAGCTATTAGACATTGTGGCTATTTTGAACAAATTGGCTTCTTAAAGTTTCTGTCAGTGTTAAGGGCGGCATCAAGAAGGGTAAGAAGGGAAGGGGGGCTCGTTGCCTTCCGTTCCTTTTTCATTATCCTTCCCAACATGCTTTTAAAGTTTTAAGTTGACGCCCTTAACCGTTCCTTAGATATTGCTGTTGTACCCTTTTGACAACCCTCCTGTATATCATAGGTTCTGATTTTGCTTAACATCCCGATAAACCTTTTCTAAAAGTTTTACCTTAAAACCCTCAGCCTTTATGGAGATTGAAGATCAAACATGTTCCATTAACCAATCTTTTATATAAATAAGGGGCAACTTATATAGCTCACAAAACTTGTTGCAGATACTGTGTGGGCTATGTCATCTGCGGAGGTACATTTATTTGACTTTTTGACTATTCTGAACAAGATTCCTATTACAAACTTTTGATAAGATATTTTTAAGGGGAAGGCAGCTAAAAAGGGAACAGGAGGGGACTGGTTTCCCTCGAACCACTTTTCAAAATCCCCCTCAACATGCCCTCTAAGTTTAAACTTAATGCCCTCAGCCGTTCTTGAGACACTGTAGATTTGCCTTTTTGATAAAGTCGATGCACATAGTATCTTTTGATTTAGTTTAACGTGCCCCTCAATATTCTCTGAAATTTTACCTTAATACCCTTTTCGAACAGATCCAGAATCAAACATTCCTCTTTTCGTAATGATAGATCCTGCATGTAAAAAATGATAAATTGCATAATTTACAATCCTTGCACTGGGGGCTCTGGGGTATTGCATCCTCGGAGGCATTGTTACTTGACCTTTTGACTATTTTTAACAAATTCATTTTTTTAAGTTTTAGTCAGTGTCAAGGGGAGGGGCGTCAAAAGGGGAAGATTTTGGAGCTGATTACCCTCCAAACACTCTTCAACATCCTCTGTAATACACCCTGAAAGTTTCAACTTAATACTCTCAGCCGTTCTCTAGATATTGCTGATTCGCCTTTCTGACAACCAGCATGCACAGAGCGTGTTTTGATTGTGCTTGGCAGCCCTCGCATGGAAAGGGGATTGCCAGCCCTCCAATCACATTTCAATATCCCCCTAGACATGTCCGGAAAGTTTCAACTTAATAGCCTCAGCCGTTCTCAAGATATGACGCATCCTCCTTTTTAGAAGAACTGGATCCGCATAATGCCTTTTGATTTAGTTTTTACATATCCCTCAGAATTTACTGAAGTTTCACCTTAATACTTTAAACTTTTCGGATACACCCAGAATTAAAATTTTCCCTTTTTCTAATGATAAATCCTGCATGTAAACAACGGGCAAATTGCATAATTTACATTTCCTGCCCCAGACTGTGGAGGGCATTGAATCCCTGGAGGCATGGCTATTAAACCATTTGACTAATTTGAACAAAATGACAATTTCAGAATTTCAATCTGCGTTGGGCAGACGGGGCACCTTAAAAGGGCGAGGAGTGAGGAGGGCTGGCTGCCCCCATTCCCTCTTCAAGATCCCCTCAACATACCTTGAAACTTAATCCCCTCAGCCGTTCCTTAGTTATTGATGATATTCCCTCTTGACAACCAGCAAGTTCATAGTGCATTTTGATTTTTTCGGCCCCTTTCTCAGCATTTCCTTAAAGTTTAACTTAATACTTTAAGCTTTTTTGGAGACCCATGATCATACAAGCCCTCTTTTCCAATAGAAATCCTTACATATTAAGAATGGGTAACTTGCATAACTTATGGTCCTTGCCTTGGTGGCTGTTGGGGGCTTTGTCAATCACGGAGACATAGTTAGTTGACCTTTAGACTATTTTGAAGAAAATATCTATTTTGTGGAAAAAGGGTAGCTTAATGTCATTGGCTTGCGTCCGTGTATTGTCGTAAGACAAAAATGTTATTTCTCAAGCATATGCTAGACCGCCACTTAAAATAATTTTTATTTGATTTTTACCGTTAAAAATGTATTTATGTCAATTACATAGGACATCTTAGCAGCACTTCTAAAACTGAGGCTAAGTGCTTATATATTATTATTTTAGTATTATTAGTCCTATTAAGTACTATTAGTGTGATAAGTACTTGTACTATAGAGCAATATTAAACGTAAAACCAACAGAAATTATTATTTGTATGAGGTTCTCCCACTCGGCAATGCCTCGCTCTTTATGCTAAAGTTTTTTTTAATTACTTACAAAAGTGCTAATTATTCTAATTAATCGGTCTTTGTGAGGCCATTCTTAGAAAATTAGAAAAAAATTTGAACTTTAGCGTCTAGAGCGAGGTATTGACGAAGGGGCAAATCCCCTCATATACGTAATAATTTCTGTTCTTTTTAAGTTTTAATGTTGCTCCTTACTTTCAGTTGAAAAAAAACTTTTTTAATTTAATTTTACTAAATATTTTCGTCTAGTTAAAGTCGGATTTAATAATAACTGACTACAAGTGCTAAAGCGAACTGTATTATTTCGCTTTATACCTTTATTTATCATCTAAGTGGTTTTTTATTAAGTCAGTGTATTTGTGTTGGATACATCAGTTTTTTTTTTAATCAAATATGTTTCAGTGTTTCCCTCAACAGAAACTAAAAATTAGTTTTTTGGGTATATAAGCTTATATGGCATCTACAAGCTTATATAGCATAAATTGGTTATATATATATATATATATATATATATATATATATATATATATATATATATATATATATATATATATATATATATATATATATATATATATATATATATATATATATATATATATATATGGATGTGTGTGTGTACAAAAAAGACTCCTTAACTATTACAACGAAAAAGACAAAAAAATAACCAGGACAGATCAATATCTTTTTGCCATATAAGCTTATTATAATATAACAAGTATATATACATATAAACTGGGATCTTTTCATCAATTTTTTATTCATATGGTCAGCAACAACCCTGTGGGGCGCCTTGTGTGGGTCCAACACTTCAGGATTTTGTATCTAAATGTTCAACAACAAATGTTTGTAATTTTGGTTATTTTGGGTTTTATCTGCAATGCACCTTTTCATATTTCAACTACGTATATATCAATAGAACACAGGGTATCCTTTCTACTGCATGCCTTTGAAACTCCGACTCTTCATATTTAGATATTACAAATGAGACACGTCTGATTTATTTTTGATGTCCTAGGAGCTCAATATCCATATTTCTTCGGTTATTTGGCCTCCCATCCTGGACCTATTTATATAATAGACGACTCATACCACAGAATGATGCTAGTTAGCGTTCTCTAAAAAAGGTGAAAAGGGTTAGAGTCCATTGCTAAAAGCTCTTCGTGGCATTCATCGCCCGTAGTCGGTCACAAGGAAGCCAGAACATGTGGAAGGCTGAGGGGAGGTACTTGAAGAAGAGTTTTCTTTTCATTCAGTTTCAGGGAAACTTCGACTTAAGATTGAAAGAATATATATTTTGGCCTAGACGTAATATATTTGATAGTCTAAACATAAGTGATAATTCGTAGTGTCTGGGAACCTTGCGAAGGATGTTGTAATAGCTTGTATCAGAAATGCCATACCGATTCTTCAATATATAATCCTTGCAACGAAAAATAGATTAAAGCCAGGAGGCAACATCTCAGGGGAGCAGGGGCGATTGCTACCTAGATTTAAAAAAACTTTTTTTTATTTCCTTTAAAAACGTTGAAAAAAAAGCAGCTGAAATGTTCCCCTTTCTAAAGTATTAAAGCATCGTCATTTTTTGTTTTTTCATTCCCAAAAAGATAAAAAAAAAATATTTGTCTCCATATTTTCGTGAATTGTCAACACTGACTATAGCGTCTGATTGCTTAAAAAAGGCTTGATTACTCAACCGTAAGCTTTCTTCTGTTGTCAAGTAAGTGCATAATGTTTCAAGAGTTACGCTGAATTGAAACATCGGCAACAATGACAAGAAGGATTTGGTAAATATAACGTGAACTGATTTTCATCCATAGAAGAAACAAAAAGAAATGCGACGCAGATATGTGATAGGGGCCCTTCTTATATTCAAAAATGTTACGACATTGTCAGGGAACACTTTTAGTTTTTCGACATCCACTTTGTTTATTAGCTAAAACTTTAAAGAAATAGGAACGACTTGTATCTTATTTTATTATACAGTATAGTACGTCTAAGTTCAGATGTATAACACACGTTTTTAGTCAAAAGGAAATAAAATTAATATACATGGAAGCAATTGATGATTCCAATTTTAGAATAAGTCTATGCGAGGGACGTAAGACGTAGTGTCTGTTCTGTCGTTGTCGGGTAAAGTTCGAAAGTTTAAATTTTCGTTGTATTTCTTTTTCTTTTGTTTTTTCTTTTTTGTTTAGCACTGAGGACGACTTGGCGGAGGTCCTTGTCAAAATATTTCCTTGTTTCTTCGTCTTCATGTTTTGCCACTGGCTGACAAAATCCTCGTTTTCTCACCTTTTTTTATTTTATTTTTCATTTATTGTTTTCTTTCCTCTCTTAGTTTCAAGTATCATGTATAGCCAGTGTGGTCTTAAAATGTATTTACATCGTTTTGATAGGATGATTTATGCTTGTTTGAAAATTAAAGTTTCAAGGCACCCTTTAATTTAATTTGAAAAAATGTTTTCTTTGAATTTAGTTTCTGTTTGTTTTAATAAAACACTTCAAATTCACCAAAGTATGAGAAGGAGATATCTTCCCCTCCAGTGCCATAGCCTTTGATATACCAAATTCTTCGAGACTGAAAGTATCTAAGTGAATTTGCTTTACATGACAAAAAAGGATAATCCCAAATATGAAGGGGACTAAAATGTTTGCAAGCCATCTGCTCTTTAATTTGCCCCTTTAAGATATTGTATTACACCATTAATTAAAGTACATAAGGCAGTGCGCTTTGCTAATATTTCTTATCACGAGGGAGGCATGTTTTTCTCATTGGAGAGTGTTAAAATTATGAAACAGATTAGTTCCATATTGATATACCTAATATAAATGTTTACCTTTGTTGGAGCAATTTGGCATTTTATTGATAGTAGAGGATCCTGGAATTGGTCTTCCATCTTTTGTCACGCACCAACAATATCCTGTTCCCCTGTGACACTGTATTTCTGCAAATTTTCCGTCATCTGTGCACTCTGGAATGAATGTCTGCCCTGACCAACCATTGCCAGTGCTTATTCTTTTTGCAGCTGCTTTCAATAAAAGCCTTCTTTCATCCCAACACCGTTTTTCTTGACCTGTAATGCACATAATTTTTTTTATTCATTTTTATTTTTTGTGGAATACATTATAGCAGGTCTTTATTATTAAACAAGATGAGGACCAAATCCCACTTAAAAAAAAAAACAGACACGAGTTGCTTAAAAATGTTGACTGCTAATTGAATCCTGATTATTACTCTCTTCGGAATATTATATTTATATTTACATAACTCATCGATTTCTAAAGAAAATTGCGGAAAAATTAGAGGGAATGACAATAGTAAAAGGTCAGCTGGAAGACTACATCAAAGAAGAATAGAACAAAAAAACAATACAACACTGTGCTTTCTTGGCTTTTTTTTCTGTGTATCAAAGGCTTCTTCAACAGGATCTATTACCTGACTCGTTAGTTGAATATTAGTATTTATCCATACGTGCATTTTCATCGGAAAAACAGCTCGTAGATTTATTTCTTCTATATTCCTTTTTGACAGTTTTGTCCGTTGCGTATTGGCTCTTCGAATCAGGCCTTCTGGGCAACACCAAAAATTGTAGTAAAATGATAAGAGAGGAAATTCAAGTTTTCCTTTCGGGAAAAATCAGCAAATCAGCACAGTCTACTGTTTCAAAAAATTCTTACAGTTAGTTATAAGCCTCATTAGCAATATTAGTTTTAAGTGCTGTTCTGCCTTTTTAACCAGCCTTGACTATTTTATAAGCAATAAAAATAACGTGTTACAAAGCATCCTGCGTAATTTCAAAATTTCAAATTAGATCAAAACAAACTATAGGATTGAATTGAAATCTTAATTTCCATAAATTAAATTAAGCTTGGCTTGAATTTTTGTCGGTTACTTCTGTTGGGTAACGCTACACTGTCAGTGACACATTACTTTCATTCTTATTCATTACCATGTCAAAGTGCTAAGGTTTATATTCTTAACAGTTTTATATATGAATTGGGCCACAGTGGAAGTGCTCGGGAGCCATGTTAGTAGAAGGGACCCTAGTACTCCCATTGCTCACCCCTGCTGACATCTACAATATAGTTTAACGTTGACAAGACATAATTTATGGTTTTTGTCACTGAGAATGAAAAAAACAGGATTTTTCTCACTTGAAAAACAGGATTTTTCTAACTTTTATGGATGTTTCTTGGACGGTTATGAGTGTTAGTCAATTTATTTGTTGTTTTTCATGGATGTCAACAGCAATTTATGTCTGTTTTTATGGTTTTTGTCACTGAGAATGAAAAAACAGGATTTTTATCACTTTGATGGATGTTTCCTGGATGTCAACAACAATTGAAGGATTTTTCTTGGATGTCAACAGCAATTTATGCATGTTTTTATGGTTTTTGTAACAGAGAATGAAAAAAAAGCATTTTTCTCACTTTGATGGATGTTTCCTGGATGTCAATAACAATTGAAGGATGTTTCTTGGATGTCAAGAGCAATTTATGCATTTCTTTATGGTTTTTGTCACTGAGAATGAAAAAAACAGGACTTTTCTCACTTTGATGGATGTTTCTTGGATGTCAACAACAATTGAAGGATGTTTCTTGGATGTCAACAGCAATTTATGCATGTTTTTATGGTTTTTGTCACTGAGAATTAAAAAACAGTATTTTTCTCACTTTTATGGATGTTTCTTGGATGTCAACAGCAAGTTATGCATGTTTTTATGGTTTTTGTTACTGAGAATGTAAATTTAGAATTAAAGTGGAACTTTTTATCTTCAAGGTAAGCATTCGCATCTAAGGTATAGTTTTTTCTATCTTCTACGGTAAAATTTAGAATTGGAACTTTAATTTTTGTGTCTTTGGGGAAATAAGAACTGAAGTGAAAGCTGTTTATTTTCTCTGGTGAAATTAGAATTGAAGTTTTTTTCTTTGGTAAAATTCAGAAGAGAACTTGAACTTTTCTATCTTCTATGAAAAATTTGGAACAATATTTTAAATTTTTTCATCTCTTTGAGAAAGATCTGAATTGAAGTGGAAAATTTGTATATTATTTTGGAAAAATAGAATTGATCAATAACTCATTTCTTTTCATTGAGAAAATTAAGAATCGAAGTTGAACTATTCTTCACTTCATTGAGAAAAATTTAAATTGGAGTAGAAATTTTTATCTTCATTGCAAATATTCGCAACTATGGTATAGCTTTTCCAATCTACTACGGAAAAATTAAAAACAGAAATTCTTTATGTACATTTCTGTATTTCTTGGTGAACCTACAACTGGAGTGATAGATTTTCCATTTTTTCTGGGGAAGTTAGAATTGAATTTTGTTCTTTGGTAAAATTCAGAAGTGAACTTGAACTTTTCTATCTTCTAAGAAAAATTTGGAACATTATTTTAAATATTTTCATCTCTTTGAGAAAAATCTGAACTGAAGTGGAAAATTTGGTATCTTTGGTAGAAAACTTGCTAGTTCGAACAGAAAAAGAGTTATCACTGATGAAAATTATTATTTCTAAGAGAAATTTGTGTGTTCAGTAAAAGTATGTTAGTTTTAAGGTAAAATGTCGTTACTTTGATGAGAAGGTTTGTTAGTGTTAAGCAAAACTTGATACTTCTGACAGAAAATTTGTTATCATAGTCAAAAATGTTACTTCTAAAAAAAAATTTGGTATCTTTGGTAGAAAACTTACTAGTTCGAACCGAAAAAGTGTTGTCACTGATGAAAAATATTATTTCTAAGAGAAATTTGTTTGTGTTCAGTAAAAGTATGTTAGTATTAAGGTAAAATGTTGTTACTTTGATGTGAAGGTTTGTTAGTGTTAATCAAAACTTTCTACTTCTGACAGAAAAGTTGTTATCACAATAAAAAAAGGTTACTTCTAAGAACAAATTTGGTATCTTTGGTAGAAAACTTGCTAGTTCGAACAGAAAAAGTGTTATCACTGATGAAAAATATTATTTCTAAGATAAATTTGTGTGTGTTCAGTAAAAGTAAGTTAGTTTTAAGGTAAAAAATCGTTACTTTGATGAGAAGATTTGTTAGTGTTAAGCAAAACTTGCTACTTCTGACAGAAAAGTTGTTATCACAATAGAAAAATGTTACTTCTAAGAAAAAATTTGGTATCTTTGCTAGAAAACTTGCTAATTCGAACAGAAAAAGTGTTATCACTGTTGAAAAATATTATTTCTAAGAGAAATTTGTGTGTGTTCAGTAAACATTTGGTGGTATTAAAAAAGATTGTTGTTACTTTGATGCACACACAATACTTGTGATTTTATTAATAATATTTGATTTTTGTTCTGAAAACATATTGACCCTATTAGACATTATTAAACCATGAAAATACATCAAAGTGAGAAAAATCCTGTTTTTTCATTCTCAGTGACAAAAACCATAAATTGCTGTTGACATCCATGAAAAACAACAAATAAATTTACAAACACTCATAAATATCCAAGAAACATCCATAAAAGCGAGAAAAATCCTTTTTTGCCTTTTCACTGACAAAAACCATAAAAAATTCATAAATTGCTGTTGGCATCCAAGAAACATCCTTCAATTGTTGTTGACATCCATGAAACATCCAAGAAAGTGAGAAAAATCCTGTTTTTCATTCTCAGTGACGAAAACCATACAAAAAACAGAAATTGCTGTTGACATCCAAGAAACATCCTTCAATTGTTGTTGACAGTCAGGAAACATCCAACAAAGTGAGACAAATCCTGTTTTTCATTCTCAGTGACGAAAACCATAAAAAAATGCATAAATTGCTGCTGGCATCCAAGAAACATCCTTCAATTGTTGTTGACATCCAGGAAACATCCATCAAAGTAAAAAAAATCCTGTTTTTTCATTCTCAGTGACAAAAACCATAAAAACATGCATAATTTGCTGTTGACATCCAAGAAACATCCATCAAAGTGAGAAAAATACTGTTTTTTTATTCTAAGTGACAAAAACCAAAAAAAAAGCATAGATTGATTTTGACGTCAAAGAAACATCCTTCAATTGTTGTTGACATCCAAGAAACATCCATCAAAGTGAGAAAATTCCTGTTTTTTCATTCTCAGTGACAAAAACCATAAAAACATGCATAAATTGCTGTTGACATCCAAGAAACATTCTTCAATTGTTGTTGACATCCAGGAAACATCCATCAAAGTGAGAAAAATCCTGTTTTTTCATTCTCAGTGACAAAAACCATAAAAACATGCATAAATTGCTGTTGACATCTAAGAAACATCCTTCAATTGTTGTTGACATCCAGGAAACATCCGTCAAAATGAGAAAAATACTTTTTTTCATTCTCAGTGACAAAAACCATAAAAACAGACATAAATTACTGTTGACATCCATAAAAACAACAAATAAATTGACTAACACTCATAACCGTCCAAGAAACATCCATAAAAGTTAGAAAAATCCTGTTTTTCAAGTGAGAAAAATCCTGTTTTTTTCATTCTCAGTGACAAAAACCATAAATTATGTCCTGTCAACGTTAAACTAAATTGTAGATGTCAGCAGGGGTGAGCAATGGGAGTACTAAGGTCCCTTCTAC
>NW_028297440.1:134326-166707 GCF_049724085.1 Artemia sp. Qi Xiang Cuo
ACGAATTATTTTGAAAATATAATTATATTTTCAAAATAATGTCTTAAAACTTATAGAATTTCGTTGATAACAGTAGAAAGGACCCTAGTACTCCCGTACTCACACCAAATATGGGCATAGAGTCCCTAAGGAGAACACGTGGTAATGTCAGTCCCAATCCCACACCAAATATGGGCATGGAATCCCCTGGGAGAACACGTTTCCGTGAAATGTCTCCGGGCGAAGTTTATTAATGTCTTTGGAGTTCGTCCAAGAGAATTGTTTCCGGGTGATGTTTATTAATGTCTGACAGGTGATGTCAGGGTTGATTGATTTGTCATGAAAGGAGAATTGTTTCCGGGTGAATATTTTGATCTTAGAGATGAAGAGATTAACGCGGGAAAGGGTTTCTTAGTAATTTCAAATATGACAGCGCAGGGATGCCAAAAACAAAAGGAACACGCAGAAATTATGTTTAGGGATTATTTGAGCGAAACCGGTTTCAGACATTTTATGGAATTATATCGGTGAAACAGTTAGAGACATTTTAAGAGATGATTTTAGAAGAGGATTTAGAAGAGGATTTGAGGGTGAAACTCTGTGGTCGTTCTAATACACAAGTTCCATTTGAACAGTGTCGTGAGGTCCTCTATCCCAACCCCAAAGGGCTCCGATCCCCCTACCTCAACCCCGAAGGAAGCCCCCGGCCCCCAAAGGTCCCCCAGGCTCCCAAAGGGCCCCCAAAGGCCCCTGGCGCTCCAAAGGCCCCTGAGCCCCCCATTTTTTAACATTTTTTAATTTGTGCATTTTGGGACACAAGGGTCCCACCCCCAACATTTGACTCCCCCTCACAACATTAGTGTTTTGTCATGGTATACCATGTCACAGTTACGTTCTCTTGATTTTTCAAAGTTCATTTTGGATTTATTTCGTTGAAATGCAAGAGTTGGAATATTTCAGTAATGTTTTGTCATGGTTTACCTTGTCGCAGTTACATTCTATTGATTTTCAACGTTAATTGCGGATTTTTTTTTATTGAAATGCAAGAGTTGGATTGTTTCAGTAGTGTTTTGTTATGGTTTACCTTGTCGCAGTTACATTCTCTTGATTTTCAACGTTTATTTCGGATTTCTTTAATTGAAATGCAAGAGTTGGAATATTTCAGTAGTGTTTTGTTGTAGTTTACCTTGTCGCAGTTACATTTTCTTGATTTTTAAGAGTTCCTTTTGAATTTCATTCGTTGAAATGCAAGAGTTGGAATATTTCAGTAGTGTTTTGTTGTGGTTTACCTTGTCACAGTTACATTATCTTGATTTTTCAAAGTTCATTTTGAATTTCTTTCATTGAAATGCATGAGTTGGAATATTTCAGTAGTGTTTTTTCGTGGTTTACCATTTCACAGTTACATTCTCTTGATTTTTAAAATTTCATTTTGAATTTCTTTCGTTGAAATGCAAGATTTGGAATATTTCAGTAGTGTTTTGTTGTAGTTTACCTTGTCACAGTTACATTCTATTGATTTTTCAAAGTTCATTTTGATTATTTTCATTGAAATGCAACAGTTGGATTATTTCAGTAGTGTTTTATCGTGGTTTACCATGTCACAGCTACATTCTCTTGATTTTTCAAAGTTCATTTTGGATTTCTTTCGTTGAAATGCAAGAGTTGGAATAATTCAGTAGTGTTTTGTCGTGGTTTACCCTGGTTTATCATGTAACAGTTACATTCTCTCGATTTTTAAAATTTTATTTTGAATTTATTTCATTGAAATGCAAGAGTTGGAATATTTCAGTAGTGCATTGTTGTGGTTTATCGTGTCATAGTTACATTCTCTTGATTTTTCAAAGTTCATTTTGAATTTCTTTCGTTGAAATGCAACAGTTGGATTATTTCAGTAGTGTTTTATCGTGGTTTACCTTGTCACAGCTACATTCTCTTGATTTTTCAAAGTTCATTTTTGATTTCTTTCGTTGAAATGCAAGAGTTGAAATATTTCTGTAGTGTTTTGTCGTGGTTTACCCTGGTTTACCTTGTCACAGTTACATTCTCTCGATTTTTCAAAGTTTATTTTGAATTTCTTTCATTGAAATGCAAGAGTTGGATTATTTCAGTAGTGTTTTGTTGTGGTTTATCTTGTCACAGGTACATTCTCTTGATTTTTCAAAGTTTATTTTGAATTTCTTTCGTTGAAATGCAAGAGTTGGAATATTTCAGTAGTGTTTTGTTGTGGTTTATCTTGTCACAGGTACATTCTCTTGATTTTTCAAAGTTTATTTTGAATTTCTTTCGTTGAAATGCAAGAGTCGGAATATTTCAGAAGTGTTTTGTTGTGGTGTACATTGTCACAGTTACATTCTCTTAATTTTGAATTTCATTCGTTGAAATGCAAGAGTTCGATTATTTCAGTAGTGTTTTGTTGTGCTTTACATTGTCACAGTTACATTCTCTTAATTATTCAAAGTTTATTGTTAATTTTTTTCATTCAAATGCATGAGTTGGAATATTACGGTAGTTTTTCGTCATGCTATATGTTATCAGAGTTACATTCTAATTATTTTTTAATGTCTATTTCATATTTCTACCAGTTAAATGCAAAAGGTTGAATTTTTCAGTATTGTTTTGTTGTAAACCACATTGTCAAAGTTAAATTTTTTTGTTTGTTCAAAGTCTTTTTTAGATTTCCTTCATTGAAATGCAAGAATTGGAATATTTCACTAGTGTTTTGCTACAGTTACATTCTCATGATTTTTCAAAGTTCATTGTGGATTTCTTTCATTGAAATGCAAGAGTTGGAATATTTCGGTTGTGTTTTGTTGTGCTTTACCTTGTCAAAGTTGAATTCTCTTTATTTTCAAAGTTCATTTTGAAGTTCCTTCGCTGAAATGCAAGAGTTGGAATATTTCAGTAATGATTTGTCGTGCTTTACCTTGTCAAAGTTACATTCACTTGATTTGTCAAAGTTTATTTTGAATTTCATTCGTTGAAATGCAAGAGTTGGATTATTTAAGTAGTGTTCTGTTGAGCTTTACATTGTCACAGTTACATTCTTTTAATTTTTCAAAGTTCATTTGAATTTGATTCGTTGAAATGCAAGAGTTGGAACATTTCAATAGTGTTTTGTTGTGCTTTACATTGTCACAGTTACATTATCATGATTTTTCAAAGTTCGTCATGGATTCCTTTTGTTGAAATGCAAGAGTTGGAATATTTCAGCAATTTTCTGTCATGGTTTACCTTGCTACAGTTTTATCCTGTTGTTTTTTCAAAGTTCATTTTGGATTTTTCTAATTGAATTGCAAGAGTTGGAATGTTTTAGTAGTATCTCGTCGTGGTTTAAATCGTTACAGTTACAGTCTCTTAAATTTTCAAAGTCCATTCTGAATTTCTTTCGTTGAAATTCAAAAGTTGAAATATTTCAGTAGTGTTTTTGTTGTGGTCTACCTTGTCACTGTTACACTTTCTTGATTTTTCAAAGTTCATTTTGAATTTCTTTCATTGAAATGCAAGATTTGTAATATTTCAGTAGTGTTTTTTTATGGTTTACCTTGTCACAGTTATATTCTCATGATTTTTAAAAGTTCATTTATGAATTTATTTCGTTGAAATGCAAGAGTTTGAATATTTCAGTAGTGTTTTGTTGTGTTTTACAGTGTCACAGTTACATTCTCTTGATTTTTCAAAGTTCATTCTGAATTTATTTCATTGAAATGCAAGAGTTGGAATATTTCAGTAGTGTTTTGTCGTAGTTTACCTTGTCACAGTTACATTCTCTTGATTTTTCAAAGTTCATTTTGAATTTCTTTCATTTGAAATGCAAGAGTTGGAATATTTCAGTAGTGTTTTGTTGTGGTTGTACATTGTCACAGTTACATTCTCTTGATTTTACAAAGTTCATTTTGAATTTCTTTCAGTTGAAATGCAAGAGTTGGATTATTTCAGTAGTGTTTTGTCGTGGTTTACCTTGTCACAGTTACATTCTCTTGCATTTTTCAGAACTTCGTTGTGAGATTTCTTCATGGAAATGCAAGAGTTGGAATATTTCAGTAGCGTTTTGTTGTGGCTTACAGTGTCACAGTTACACTCGCTTGATTTTCAACGTATGCATTTTAGAATTTCTTTCATTGAAATGCAAGGATTGGAATATTTCAGTAGTGTTTTGTCATGGTTTACCTAGTCACAGTTACAATTTTCTTATTTCTCAAAATTCATTTTGAATTTCATTCGTTGAAATGCAAGAGTTGGACTATTTCAGTAGTGATTTTGTTGTGCTTTACATTGTCACAGTTACATTCTCTTGATATTTTCCAAGTTCATTTGAATTTTTCATTGGAAATACCAAAATGAGCTTTGAAACATTTCAAGTGAGTGTATTTGTGACAATGTACATTGTCACAGTTAACATTCTACTGAATTTTTCAAAGTTCATTTTGAATTTCTTCGAATTGAAATGCAAGAGAATTGGAATATTTCAGTACTGTTTGGACATGGTGAACCATGACAAAACACTCTTAAATATTCCAAGTTCATTTTGAATTTCATTCATTAAAATGCGTGAGCTTGGAATATTCAAGTAGTGTTTTGTTGTGATCACTTTATACCACAGCAATACATTCTCTTGATTTTTCAAAGTTCATTTTGAATTTCTAACATTGAAATGCAAGATTTGTAATATTTCAGTAGTGTTTTGTTATTGTTTACCTTGTCACAGTTACATTCTCATGATTTTTAAAAGTTCATTTATTAATTTCTTTCGTTGAATATTTCAGTAGTGTTTTGTTGTGTTTTACATTGTCAGAGTTACATTCTCAATAATTTTCGAAAGTTCATTTTGAATTTCTTTCGTTGAAATGCAAGAGTTGAGTATTTCAGTAATGACAGTAGACTACCTTGTCACAATTACATCTCTTGCTTTTGCAAATTTCATTTTGAATTTCATTCATTCAAAATGCATGAGTTGGAACATTTCAGTAGTGTATTTGTTGACGATCTACCAACACAATTACATACTCTTGATTTTTCAAAGTTCATTTTGAATTTCTATCATTGAAATGCAAATGAATTTGTAAAATCACGAGTAAAGTATTTGTTGACAAGGTTAACCTTGATCAAAACAGTTAACAATCTAACTCTTGCATTTCAATGAAAGAAATTCGAAAATAAATTTTGACAAATAAAGAGAATGTAACTGTGCCAAGGTAAACTACGACAAAACACTACTGAAATATTCAAACTCTTGCAATTCAATGAAAGAAATCCAAAATGAACTTTGAAAAATTAAGAGAATGTAACTCTGATAAGGTAAACCATGACAAAACACCACTGAAATATTCCAACTCTTGTATTTTATCGAAAGAAATCCAAAATGAACTTTGAAAAATTAAGAGAATGTATGTATGACAAGGTTACCACACCAAAACACTACTGAAATATTCCAACTCTTGCATTTCAATTAAAGAAAAACCAAAATGAACTTTGAAAAATCAAGAGAATGTAACTGTGACAATGTAAACCACATCAAAACACTACCGAAATATTCTTACTCTTGCATTTCAACGAAATAAGTCCAAAATGAACTTTGAAAAATCAAGAGAGTGTAACTGTGACATGGTGAACCATGACAAAACACTACTTAAATAATCAAACTCTTGCTTTTCAATGAAAGAAATTCAAAAAGAAATTTGAAAAATCAAGAGAATATAACTGTGACACTGTAGACCACAATAAAACACTATTGAAATATTCCAAATCTTGCATTTCAACGATAGAAATTCATAAATAAACTTTGAAAAGTCATGAGAATGTAACTGTGACAAGGTAAATTACAACAAAACACTACTGAAATATTCCAACTCTTGCATCTCAACGAAAGAAATTCAAAATGAACTTTGAAAAATTAAGAGAATGTAACTGTGACAAGGTAAATAATGACAAAACACTACTGAAATAATCCAACTCTTGCAGTTTAACCAAATAAATTCAAAATGAACTTTAAAAAATCAAGAGAATGTAACTGTGACAATGTAAAACACAACAAAACACTACTGAAATATTCCAACTCTTGTATTTCTATGAAGGAAATTCAAATGAACTTTGAAAAATCACGAGAAAGTAACTGTGACAAGGTAAACCATAAAAAAACACTACTGAAATAATCTAACTCTTGCATTTCAATGAAAGAAATTCAAAATAAATTTTGACAAATCAAGAAAATGTAACTGACAAGGTAAACCACGACAAAACGCTACTGAAATATTCAAACTCTTGCAATTCAAACTCTTGCAATTCCAACTCTTGCATTTCAATGAAAGAAATTCAAATGAACTTTGAAAAATAAAGAGAATGTAACTGTGACAAGGTAAACCACAACAAAACACTACTGAAATATATCCAACTCTTGCATTTGAATGAAAGAAATTCAAAATAAACTTTGAAAAATCAAGAGAATGTAACTGTGACAAGGTAAACCACAACAAAACACTACGGAAATATTCCAACTCTTACATTTCAACGAAAGAAATTCAAAATGAACTTTGAAAAATCAAGAAAATGTAACTGTGACAAGGTAAACCACAACAAAACACTACTGAAGTATTCCAGCTCTTGCATTTAAATGAAAGAAATCCAAAATGAGCAATTATAAATAAAGAGAATTGATCTGGGAAAGGGCAAAGTACAACAAAACACTACTGAAATATTCCAACTCTTGCATTTCAATGAAAGAAATTCAAAATGAACTATGAAAAGTCAAGAGAATGTAACAGTGACAAGGTAAACCACAAAAAAACTACATACCTGCATCAAACCTGATTCCAACTCTTGCATTTCAATGAAAGAAATTCAAATGAACTTTGAAAAATAAAGAGAATGTTACTGTGACAATGTAAAGCACAACAAAACAATACTGAAATAATCCAACCCTTGCATTTCAACGAATGAAATTCAAAATAAACTTTGAGAAATCAAGAAATTGTAACAGTGACAAGGTAAACCATGACAAAACACTACTGAAATATTCCAACCCTTGCATTTCAATGAAAGAAATTCAAAATGAACGTTGAAAATCAAGAGAATGTAACTTTGACATTGTAAACCACAACAAAACGCTACTGAAATATTCCGACTCTTGCATTTCAATGAAAGAAATCCACAACGAACTTTGAAAAATCATGGGAATGTAACTGTGACAAGGTAAACCATAACAAAACACTACTGAAATATTCTAACTCTTACATTTCAATGAAAGAAATTCAAAATGAACTTTGAAAAATCAAGAGAATGTAACTTTGACAAGGTATATCACAACAAAACACCACTGAAATATTCCAACTCTTGCATTTCAATGAAAGAAATTCAAAATGAACTTTGAAAAATCAAGAAAATGTAACTGTGACAAGGTAAACCACGACAAAACACTACTGAAATATATCAACTCTTGCATTTGAATGAAAGAAATTCAAAATAAACTTTGAAAAATTAAGAGAATGTAACTGTGACAATGTAAACTATAACAAAACACTACTGAAATATTCCAACTCTTGCATTTCAACGAACGAAATTCAAAATGAACTTTGAAAAATCAAGAGAGTTTAACTGTGACAATGTAAAGCGCAACAAAACACTACTGAAATATTCCAACTCTTGCATTTAAATGAATGAAATTCAAAATGAACTTTGACAAACTCAGAAAGTGTAACTGTGACAATGTAAAGCACAACAAAATAATAGTAAAATATCCAAAATCTTGTATTTCAACGATAGAAATTCAAAATAAACTTCGAAAAATTAAAAGAATGTAACTGTGGCTATGTAAACCATGACATAACACTACTGAAATATACCAACTCTTGCATTTCAATGAAAGAAATTCAAAATGAACTTTGAAAAATCTAGAGAAAGTAACTGTGACAAGGTAAACCACGACAAAACATTACTGAAATAATCCAATTCTCACATTTCAATGAAAGAAATTCAAAATAAAACTTAAAAAATCGAAAGAATGCAACTCTGACAAGGTAAACCAGGGTAAACCACGACAAAACACTTTGAAAAATCTAGAAAACACTTTGAAAAAAAATGAACTTTCAAAAATCAAGAGAATGTAGCTGTGACAAGGTAAACCACGATAAAACACTACTGAAATAATCCAACTCTTGCATTTCAACGAAAGAAATTCAAAATGAACTTTGAAAAATCAAGAGAATGTAACTGTGACACGATAAACCACAACAAAACACTACTGAAATAATCCAACTCTTGCATTTCAATGAAAGAAATTCAAAATAAACTTTGAAAAATCGAGAGAATGTAACTGTGACAAGGTAAGCCAGGGTAAACCATGACAAAACATTACTGAATTATTCCAACTCTTGCATTTCAACGAAACAAATCCAAACTGAACTTTGAAAAATCAAGAGAATGTAGCTGTGACATGGCAAACCACGATAAAAAACTACTGAAATAATCCAACTCTTGCATTTCAATGAAAAAAAATCAAAATGAATTTTGAAAAATCAAGAGAATGTAACTGTGACACGATAAACCACAACAAAAAGCTACTGAAATATTCCAACTCTTGCATTTCAATGAAAGAAATACAAAATGAACTTTGAAAAATCAAGAGAATGTAACTGTGACACGATAAACCACAACAAAACACTACTGAAATATTCCAACTCTTGCATTTCAACGAAAGAAATCCAAAATGAACTTTGAAAAATTAAGAAATTTAAGTGTGACAAGGTTACCACACCAAAACACTACTGAAATATTCCAACTCTTGCATTTCAATGAAAGAAAAACCAAAATGAACTTTGAAAAATCAAGAGAATGTAACTGTGACAATGTAAACCACATCAAAACACTACTGAAATATTCTAACTCTTATATTTCAACGAAAGAAGTCCAAAATGAACTTTGAAAAATCAAGAGAGTGTAACTGTGACATGGTAAACCATGACAAAACACTACTGAAATAATCTAACTCTTGCATTTCAATGAAAGAATTTCAAAATGAACTTTGAAAAATCAAGAGAATATAACTGTGACACTGTAAACCACAACAAAACACTACTGAAATATTCCAACTCTCGCATTTCAACGAAAGAAATTCATAAATGAACTTTGAAAAATCATGAGAGTGTAACTGTGACAAGGTAAACCATAACAAAACACTACTGAAATATTTCAACTCTTGCATTTCAACGAAAGAAATTCAAAATGAACTTCGAAAAATTAAGAGAATGTAACTGAGACAAGGTAAATAATGACAAAACACTACTGAAATAATCCAACTCTTGAATTTCAACCAAAGAAATTCAAAATGAACTTTAAATAATCAAGAGAATGTAACTGTGACAATGTAAAACACAACAAAACACTACTTAAATATTCCAACTCTTGCATTTCAATGAAGGAAATTCAAATGAACTTTGAAAAATCAAGAGAAAGTAACTGTGATAAGGTAAACCAGAACAAAACACTACTGAAATAATCTAGACTCTTGCATTTCAATGAAAGAAATTCAAAATAAATTTTGACAAATCAAGAAAATGTAACTGTGACAAGGTAAACCACGACAAAACACTACTGAAATATTCAAACTCTTGCAATTCAATGAAAGAAATCCAAAATAAACTTTGAAAGATCAAGAGAATGTAACTGTGACACTGTAAACCACAACAAAACACTACTGAAATATTTCAACTCTTGCATTTCAACGAAAGAAATTCGTAAATGAACTTTGAAAAATCATGAGAATGTAACTGTGACAAGGTAGACCATAGCAATATACTACTGAAATAATCCAACTCTTTCATTTCAATGATAGAAATTCAAATGAACTTTGAAAAATCAAGAGAATGTAACTGTGACAATGTAAATCACAACAAAACACTACAGAAATATTCCAACTCTTGCATTTCAATGAAAAGAAATCCGAAATAAACTTTGAAAAATCAAGAAAATGTAACTGTGACAAGGTAAATCACGACAAAACACTACTGAAATATTCCAACACTTGCATTTGAATGAAAGAAATTCAAAATGAACTTTGAAAAATTAAGAGAATGTAACTGTGACAAGGTAAACTATAACAAAACACTACTGAAATATTCCAACTCTTGTATTTCAACAAAAGAAATTCCAAATGAACTTTGAAAAATCATGAGAATGTAACTGTGACAATGTAAAGCACAACAAAACACAACTGAAATGTTCCAACTCTTGCATTTCAACTAAACAAATTCAAATGAACTTTGAAAAATAAAGAGAATGTTACTGTGACAATGTAAAGCATAACAAAATAATACTGAAATAATCCAACCCTTGCATTTCAACGAATGAAATTCAAAATAAATTTTGAGAAATCAAGAAATTGTAACTGTGACAAGGTAAACCATGACAAAACACTACTGAAATATTCCAACCCTTGCATTTCAATGAAAGAAATTCAAAATGAACGTTGAAAATCAAGAGAATGTAACTTTGACACTGTAAACCACAACAAAACGCTACTGAAATATTCCGACTCTTGCATTTCAATGAAAGAAATCCACAACGAAGTTTGAAAAATCATGGGAATGTAACTGTGACAAGGTAAACCATAACAAAACACTACTGAAATATTCCAACTCTTGGATTTCAATGAAAGAAATTCAAAATGAACTTTGAAAAATCAAGAGAATGTAACTTTGACAAGGTATATCACAACAAAACACCACTAAAATATTCCAACTCTTGTATTTCAATGAAAGAAATCCAAAATGGACTTTGAAAAATCAAAAGATTGTAACTGTGACAAGGTAAACCACGACACAACACTACTGAAATATTCCAACTCTTGTATTTGAATGAAAGAAATTCAAAATGAACTTTGAAAATTTAAGAGAATGTAACTTTGACAATATAAACTATAAAAAAACACTACTGAAATATTCCAACTCTTGCATTTCAACGAACGAAATTCAAAATGAACTTTGAAAGATCAAGAGATTTTAACTGTGACAAGGTAAATCACAACAAAACACTACTTAAATATTCCAACTCGTGCATTTGAATGAAACAGATTCAGAATGTACTTTGAAAAATGAAGAGAATATAAGAGTGACAATGTAAACCACAACAAAACACTACTAAAATAATCCAACTCTTGCATTTCAACGACAAAAATTCAAAATGAACTTTGAAAAATGAAGAGAATGTAACTGTGACAAGGTAAACCAGGACATAAAACTACTGAAATATTTCAACTCTTGCATTTCAATGAAAGAAATTCAAAATGAACTTTGAAAAATCTAGAGAATGTAACTGTGACAAGGTAAACCACGACAAAACATTTCTGAAATAATCCAACTCTCACATTTCAATGAAAGGAATTCAAAATAAACTTTGAAAAATCGAAAGAATGTAACTCTGACAAGGTAAACCAGGGTAAAGCACGACAAAACACTTTGAAAAATCAAGAAAACACTTTGAAAAACAATGAACTTTTAAAAATCAAGAGAATGTAACTGTGACAAGGTAAACCACGATAAAACACTACTGAAATAATCCAACTCTTGCATTTCAAGGAAAGAAATCCAAAATGAACTTTGAAAAATCAAGAGAATGTAACTGTGACAAGATAAACCACAACAAAACATTACTGAAATATTCCAACTCTTACATTTCAATGAATGAAATTCAAAATGAACTTTGAAAAATCTAGAGAATGTAACTGTGACAAGGTAAACCAGGGTAAACCACGACAAAACACTACTGAATTATTCCAACTCTTGCGTTTCAACGAAAGAAATCCAAAATGAACTTTGAAAAATCAAGAGAATGTAGCTGTGACAAGGTAAACCATGATAAAACACTATTGAAATAATCCAACTCTTGTATTTCAATGAAAAAGAATAAAAACGAACTTTGAAAAATCAAGAGAATGTAACTGTGACACGATAAACCACAAGAAAAAACTACTGAAATATTCCAACTCTTGCATTTCAACGAAAGAAACCCAAAATGAACTTTGAAAAATCAAGAGAATGTAACTCTGACAAGGTAAACCACAACAAAACACTATTTAAATCACCCCACTCTTGCATTCCACCGAAATAAATCCAAAATGAACTATGAAAAATCGCTAAAATGTAATTGCGACAAGGTAAACCACGAAAAAACACTACTGAAATATTCCAACTCATGCATTTCAACGAAACAAATTCAAAATGAACTTTGAAAAATTAAGAAAATGTAACTGTGACAAGGTAAACCGCAACAAAACACTACTGAAATATTCCAACTCTTGCATTTCAACGAAAGAAATCTTAAATTAACTTTGAAAAATCAAGAAAATGTAACTGCAACAAGGTAAACTACAACAAAACAATACTGAAATATTCCAACTCTTGTATTTGAACTAAAGAAATTCAAAATGAACGTTGAAAATCAAGAGAATGTAACTGTGACAAGGTAAACCACGACAAAACACTACTGAAATATTCCAACTCTTGCATTTCAATGAATAAAATTCAAAATGAACTTAGAAAAAGCAAGAAAATGTAACTGCGACATGGTAAACTACAACAAAACACTACTGAAATAATCCAACTTTTGCAATTCGATGAAGGGAATCCACACTGAAGTTTGAAAATCAAGAGAATATAACTGCGACAAGGTAAACCTTGGCAAAACACTACAGGCATAATCAAACTTTCGAAGTTTCATGAAAGAAATCCAAAAGAGGCTTTAAAAATCAAGAGAATTTAACTGCGACAAGGTAAACCATGACAAAAGACTACTGAAATACTCCAACGTCCAAAATTAACTTTGAAAAATCAAGAGAATGTAACTGTGACATGTTAAACCATTACAAAACACTAAGGTTGTGGGGGGGAGTCAAAAGTTGGGGGTGGGACTCTTCTGCGTCCCAAAATGCACAAATTAAAAAATATAAAAAAAATGGGAGGCTTAGGGGCCTTTAGGGCACCGGGGGCCCTTTGGAGGCCTGGGGGCCCTTTGGGAGCCCGGGGGACCTTTGGGGGTCAGGGGCTTCCTTCAGAGTTGAGGTAGGGGGATTGGAGCCCTTTGGGGTTGGGGTAGAGGAGCTCACGACACTGTTTAAATGGAACTTGTGTATTATAACGACCACAGAGTTTCACCCTCAAATCCTCTTCTAAAATCATCTTTTAAAATGTCTCTAACTGTTTCGCCGAAATAATTCCATAAAATGTCTAAAACGGTTTCGCCCAAATAATCCCTAAACGTAATTTCTGCCTGTTCCTTTTGTTTTTGACATCCCTGTGCTGTCATATTTCAAATTACTAGGAAACCTTTTCCCGCGTTAATCTCTTCATCTGTAAGATCAAAACATTCGCTCGGAAACAATTCTCCTTTTATGACAAATCAATCAACCTTGCCCGTAAACAATTCTTTTGAACGAACTCCAAAGACATTAATAAACTTCGCCCGGAGACATTTCTCGGAAACGTGTTCTCCCTGGGGATTCCTTGCCCATATTTGGTGTTGGTACGGGAGTACTAGGGTCCTTTCTACTGATAACTAGTAGTTTCTAAAAAATTAAAACCAGGCGAATTACATGGCGCATACTAATTGTGAATTATGAGAATTATGGATAGAATTGTAAAAATAAGCCCATGTCAGAAATGTCTAAACGCCTTTCGACAAACAGGAAAAAGATTTTGAATACTTCTTAAATATTCAATGAACGACTCTATGGAAATGCGGCACGTTTAGGCACTACGTCAAAAACTGGTTTCTGTCACAAATCTTGAATGTCTCTTGTTTTGGCTTTTGGCAAGGATACAAAGGCATATCCATCGTATATATGGGACTGCTAATTACGAGTTATGGAGTTTGTACTTTGAATAGAAGATGGCATATGAGACACGAATCTCTTATTTTTAAGTGCTATTTTGAAGTCTAATTTTGGATGTGTCAAACGTTCACAGGTCTAGATAAATATTTGCAGGTGCTGCAGATTATTCCATATACAGGTTTTAATGTGTCCTTCGCAGTGAAAATCAGTGACCGGTAGCACTAATTTATGATAATTTTGGCGGGGGATATTTTCCACTGTTTGTGTTGTTCCAAGAAAATACCAAAACAGGTTGTTTCAATAAGAATTCTTGCAAACAGTATTTTTATTAATCTAGAGGGTGGGTTAAAAAGTAGTTCTTAATTAGAAATTTGAATAAACTTGCCCTGAAAATCAGGAATGCTTAGCAAACTTTCACATGTCATGCACTATTAACTGGGAAATTTGATCCAGGAGGCCCTTTTTAAGACTTTGGAAAATAGTTGAACTTTAGCGTAAAGAGCAGGGTATTGAGGAGGAGGCACCGCACAAATATATTAATTTCTGTTTTTTTAAGTTTTAGTGTTGCTCCTTCACTTTCAGTTGAAAAATAGTTTTTCTTAAAATTTAATTTCTGATCGTTTTTCGAATAATAACGGGACACACACCTCCACATTTATGGCAATTTTCCAAAGGAAAACTCCCCCACGGAAAGTTCTCACGCGTAAGGTTGTACCCCCACGAATTTTACCTCGTAAAAGTACATGCTCACTACAAATGCCCATCCCTCCCCCCAAAAAAATCTTGTTCACTATTCTGTACGAAAAATTCTTCTGAACGTAATCTAACTCGAAAAAATACTTGTTTTTAACCTTATTTATGATCGTTTTTTTATTTCATACCGAAAATCACCTCTATGTTGAAAATTTTTCAAAGGTTCTTCCCCTACAACAGTAAGTTTCTTGTGTGTAAAACTTTACAGCACAGAATTATTAATGATAATAGCTCTTCATTTAGTGGTTCTCATGAGATTGCTTAGAAAATTTTGCTTATGAATTCAGGCAAACTTCCCTCCGTGTAAAATTTTTGTTGAAGTCAACCATCCCCCCCACGATTTTCTGGCGTCCTCTTTCCCTGTTTTTTCACTCTTCCTTTGGAATAAACTTGTATATTTGGTTAATTATTGGCCCCTTTGTCACATTGCAACCCCACCCCCCCCCCAAAGATTTTGCTCTTTGGCGCTTTTGTCACATTGCCCCACCCCTCCCACCAAGATTTTGCTATCGATCCGCCCCTGGACTAGAGCTCTCAATTGCTGATCTAATCAGCATCCTCTAGAGTATCAGTGATCCTAAGGTGGAGTTGCAGATGACGAAGGGCAGTCCCCCTTCCATATAGATCCTGCTCATTTTGGGATTTAATGATACTCTAATTTCATGATAACAGCATAGACCAGAAATATTCCCAGAAAGCAGACCAAAAAGCAATCCAGATACATTTTTTAAAGTTTCTTTAGTCCCCTCCTCAAACAAAACATATCATCCCCAAAATAAAAATTCTGGTTATGGCCCTGGTGATTATACATCGTTTTTTACTTCCGCAATCCCCTTGTCTCTCACTTAGAACTAATTCTGTATTTATCCGATGGTTCAATTGGAACTGTGATGTTTTGGCATTAAAATACACCATTTGAGATATCCCTTTCCCTCCCTAACTGCATAATACTCACAGGATTCTATTGTAGAAGTTTAAGGGCCTTTTTAAGTTTATAACTTATCCACTGCTTACAGATAGGATTTGTTATTGTAAAACTTTGAAGATATTTTGTGCAACCTGCAAATCCCGATTTTTGACTGTCAGCTGTCAATTTCGTGCTTTCTTTTTCATAAGAAACAACGGTACTTGTTTAGAATCTAGGTACACACGCGAGAAGTGGAGTGTCGTTAATTTTAATGAAATAAAACAAAATGGGACGAAAATATAATAGTTTAGAAACAAAAATGGGCTATATGTTTACACATTCGGGGAGGGGATGGGGGTAAAGCATAGCATATGCTTTTTTTTAGACAACACATTCACAGATTCTGAAAGGTGATGTGGGCCTGTTTTCGTTAAAACTACGTAGGTCTATTGTGATGCTTAGATTTTGGTTGAAGCTCATTAGGTGTAATGAGGATAGAAGTAGTAACCGCATATGGAATTTGCCAACGCCCCTGTACCAAACAGGTTTCTGGTAGGTATAATCTGGTTTGATGGGTATAGTCTGGTTTAGTGGGTATAATCTGGTTTGGTTCAAGTTTTTCTGACACAATTTTTCAGAGATACATTCACGGGTTTTGAAGCACTTTCATCATAACATGTTTTATTATTATTTTTTTGGTTAGTTAACTGTTTTGTTTTTGGTTAAGTTTAGTTTAGTTAACTGAAACTAAACTAAACTAGAACTCAAACAAAAACTCTAAGCTAAGAATCTAAGCTAAAAAACTCTAAACTCTTAACTAAAACTAAAACTAAACTAAACAAAAACTCTAAGCTAAGACTCTAAGCTAAAACTCTAAACTTTTAACTATTACTAAACTAAACTTCAACTCTAACAAAAAATCTAAGTTAAAACTCTATGGTAAAACTCTAAAATCTTAACTAAAACTAGACTAAACTACAACTTAAACAAAAACTCTAAGCTAATACTCTAAGCTAAAAACTCTAAACTCGTAACTAAAACTAAACTAAACTAGAACCCTAACAAAAACTCTAAGCTAAGACTCTAAGCTAAAATTCTAAACTCTTAACTAAAACTAAACTAAACTAGAACTCTAACTAAAACTCTAAGCTAAGACTATAAGGTAAAATACCAAACTCTTAACTAAAACTAAAATAAACTAGAACTCTAACTGAAACTCAAAGGTAAAAAATCAAACTCTTAACTAAAATTAAACTAAACTAGAGCTCTAACAAAAAAAAAATCTAAGCTACGACTCTAAGCTAAAACTCTAAACTCTTAACTATTACTAAAATAAACTTCAACTCTAAAAAAAAACTCTAAGCTAAGACTCTAAGCTAAAACTCTAAACTATTAATTAAAACTAAACTAAACTTGAACTTCAACATAAGCTCTAAGCTAAGACTCTAAGCTAAAAACTCTAAACTCTTAGCTAAAACTAAAATAAACTAGAACTCTAACAAAAACTCTAAGCTAAGACTCTAAGCTAAAATTCTAAACTCTTAACTAAAACTAAGCTAAACTAGAACTCTAACTAAAACTCTAAGCTAAGACTATAATGTAAAACACCAAACTCTTAACTAAAACTAAACTAAACTAGAACTCTAACTGGAACTCAAAGATAAAAAATAAAACTCTTAGCTAAAACTAAACTAAACTAAAACTGTAACAAAAACTCTAAGCTAAGACTCTAAGCTAAAACTCAAAACTCTTTAACTAAAACTTAGCCAAACTAAAACTTTAAGTAAAACTCTAAGCTATGAATCTAAGTTAAAACTCTAAATTCTTAACTGTAACTATACTAAACTTCAACTCTAACTAAAACTCTAAGCTAAGACTCTAAGGTAAAATTCTAAACTCTTAACTAAAACTAAACTAAACTAGAACTCAAACAAAAACTCTAAGGTAAAACTCTAAGCTAAAACTCGAAACTCTTAACTAAAACTTAACCAAACTAAAACTTTAAGTAAAATTATAAGCTAAGACTCTAAGCTAAAACTCTAAATTCTGAACTGTAACTAAACTAAACTAGAACTCTGAATAAAACTCTAAGCTAAGACTCTAAGCTAAAAACTCTAAACTCTTAACTAAAACTAAAATAAACTAGAACTCTAATAAAAACTCCAAGCTAAGACTCTAAGGAAAAACACAAAACTCTTAAGTAAAACTAAACTAGAACTCTAACAAAAACTCCAAGCTAAGACTCTAAGCTGAAAAACTCTAAACTCTTAACTAAAACTAAACTAAACTAAAACTCTAAGCTAAGTCTCTAAGGTAAAACTCCAAACTCTTAACTATATGTAAACTAAACTAGAACTCAAAACTAAAATAAACTAGAACTCTAACAAAAACTCTAAGCTAAGACTCTAAGCTAAAATTCTAAACTATTAACTAAAACTAAACTAAACTAAAACTCTAACTAAAACTCTAAGCTAAGACTCTAAGGTAAAACAACAAACTCTTAACTAAAACTAAACTAAACTAGAACTCAAACAAAAATTATAAGCTAAGACTCTAAGCTAAAAAACTCTAAACTCTTAACTAAAACTAAACTAAACTAAAACTCTAACGAAAACTCTAAGCTAAGACTCTAAGGTAAAACAACAAACTCTTAACTGAAACTAAACTAAACTAGAACTCTAACAAAAACTCTAAGCTAAAACTCTAAGCTAAAAAACTCTAAACTCTTAACTAAAACTAAACTAAACACAAACTCTAAGTTAAGACTCTAAGCTAAAACTCTAAACTATTAACTATTACTAAACTCAACTTCAACTCTAACAAAAACTCTAAGTTAAGACTCTATGCTAAAACTCTAAACTATTAACTAAAACTAAACTAAACTAGAACTTCAACAAAAACTCTAAGCTAATACTCTAATCTAAAAACTCTAAACTCTTAACTAAAACTAAAATAAACTAGAACTCTAACAAAAACTCTAAGCTAAGACTCTAAGCTAAAATTCTAAACTCTTAACTAAAACTAAACTAAACTAGAACTCTAACTAAAACTCTAAGCTAAGACTATAAGGTAAAAAACCAAACTCTTAACTAAAAATAAAATAAACTAGAACTCTAACTTAAACTAAAAGTTAAAAAATCAAACTCTTAACTAAAATTAAACTAAACTAGAACTCTAACAAAAAAAAACTCTAAGCTACGACTTTATGCTAAAACTCTAAGATCTTAACTAATATTAAAATAAACTTAAACTAAAACTAATAATCTAAGCTAAGACTCTAAGCTAATACTCTACAATCTTAATTAAAACTAAACTAAACTAAAGATTAAGAAAAAACTCTAGGCTAAGACTCTAAGCTAAAAACTCTTAACTCTTAACTAAAACTAAAATAAACTTGAACACTAAAAAAAACTCTAAGCTAAGACTCTAAGCTAAAATTCTAAGCTCTTAACAAAAGCTAAACTAAGCTAGAACTCTAAATAAAACTCTAAGCTAAGACTCTAAGGTAAAACACCAAACTCTTAAATAAAACTAAACTAAACTAGAACTCTAACTGAAACTAAAATGTAAAGAAACAAACTCTTAACTAAAATTAAAATAAACTAGAACTCTAACAAAAAAACTCTAAGCTAAGACTCTAAGCTAAAACTCAAAACTCTTAACTAAAACTTAACAAAACTATAACTATAAGTAAAACTCTAGGCTAAGACTCTAAGCTAAAACTCTAAACTCTTAACTGTAACTAAACTAAACTTCAACTCTAACTAAAATTCTAAGCTAAGACTCTAAGGTAAAATTCTAAACTCTTAACTAAAACTAAACTAAACTAGAACTCAAACAAAAACTCTAAGCTAAAACTCTAAGCTAAAACTCGAAACTCTTAACTAAAGCTTGACCAAACTACAACTTTAAGTAAAATTCTAAGCTATGACTCTAAGCTAAAACTCTAAATTCTGAACTGTAACTAAACTAAATTAAACTAGAACTCTGAATAAAACTCTAAGCTAAGACTCAAAGCTAAAAACTCTAAACTCTTAACTAAAACTAAACTAAACTAGAACTCTAACAAAAACTCTAAGCTAAGACTCTAAGCTAAAAAACTCTAAACTTTTAACTAAAACTAAACCAAACTAAAACCCTAAGCTAAGTTTCTAAGGTAAAACTTCAAACTCTTACCTATAACTAAGTTGTGGGTGAAAAGGATGGGTACTTCAATTTGTAAAAAGGGATTAGGACGGTAACTAAGAAAAGAACTTGTTCTGAAATGCCTTTTGAAAAGTATTGCTTGGTGTTGGGCATTCAAAAAGCTGTAAAATAAAGTTGTGGGTGAAAAGGATGGGAACTTCAACTTGTAAAATGGGTTTGGGATGAACATTAAGAAAGGATCTTGTTCTGAAATGCCCTTTGAAAAGTATTGCTTGGTGTTGGAGTATTAAAAAATCTGTAATGTAAAGTTGTGGGTGTAAAGGATGGGTACTTCAATTTGTAAAATGGGTTTAGGAGGGATATTAAGAAAAGAACTTGTTTTGAAATGTCTTTGAAAAGTATTGCTTGGTGTCGGAGCATTCAAAAAGCAGTATAGTAAAGTTGTGGGTGAAAAGGATGGGTATTTCAACTTGTAAAACGGGTTTAGGATGGACATTAAGAAAATGACTTGTTCTGAAAAGATATAATAAAGCCATAAAAAGTATTAAAAAATTGGGGCTCAGGGGCCTTTTGGGGCCCGGGGAGGGCCTTTGGGGGTCTGGGGTCTCTTGAGGGCCGGGGGCCCTTTGGGAGCCCGGGGAACCTTTGGGGACCGGGGGCTTCCTTTGGGGTTGGGGTTGGGGGATCGGAGCCCTTTGGGATTGGGTTAGGGATCTCACGACACTCTTCAAATGTAACTTGTGTATTATAATGACAACAGAGTTTCACCCTCAAATCCTCTTCTAAATCCTCTTCTAAAATCCTCTTTTAAAATGTCTCTAACTGTTTCGTCGAAATAATTCCCTAAAATGTCTAAAACGCTTTCGCCCAAATAACCCCTAAACGTGATTTCTGCGTGTTCCTTTTGTTTTTGGCATCCCTGCGCTGTCACATTTGAAATTACTGAGAAACCCTTTCCCGCGCTAATCTCTTCATCTCTAAGATGTTTCTTGGAGAATTGTTTCCGGGGCGAAGTTTATTAATATCTTTGGAGTTCGACCAGTAGAATTGTTTCCAGGGCAAAGTTTATTAATGTCTTGGGTCTATTCCTGGAGACTTGTTTCTGGGCGAAGTTTTTTAATGTCTGACAGATGATGTCATGGTTGATTGATTTGTCAAGAAAGGGTTCAAAGACAAAACAAGATCTTGAAAATTTGCCCCTAGCGTGCACTTGGCCAAAACAACAACAACGACAAAACAAGATCTTGAAAGAAGTTTCATTGACTCTGTCCCTGTTAGGCTCAATAGTCCAAAAAACATCCATCAAAGTGAGAAAAATCCCGTTTTTCCATTCTCACTGACAAAACCATAAAACAGACATAAATCACTGTTTACATCCGAGAAAAACAACAAATAAATTGACCGACACTCATAACCGTCCAAGAAACATCCATCAATGTGAGAAAATTCCTGTTTTTCAAGTGAGAAAAATTCTGTTTTTTCATTCTCAGTGAGAAAAACCATAAACCAAGTGGTGGGCATGGGACCTCCTGACCCCTTTCTACTAAAAGGGCTGTCCCCTCCTAAACGCCTCTCTCTTTACGCTAAAGTCGTTTATTGTTTAAAAAATAAAGTTGTCAACAGAGTCAAACTTTACCGTAAAGAGCGAGGCTTTGAAGAGGGGACAACCCCTTTCAAATACGGAATATTTTCTGTTCATCTTAAGTTTTAATATCGCTCTTTACTTTCAGTTAAAAAAATTGTTTTTTAATTTAATTTATCTCTATAAAACGGGGAATTAGAATCTGTTATTCAAATTCGAAAGTGAGTCTTTAGTCTTAATACTATCAAGATTGCTTCGCTTCGAACTTGTCTACAAAATAATCATGACATGTACTTTTTAAATCCAAAGGGACAGTCAATCAATGAACTGAGCTCATTGTAAACTGAGCTAGTGTTTTCAGTAAATTGCTAGTTTTCTGCAATCCTACAAACATAGGAAAATATCACTGGTTGATTTATTTGCGATAGTTTGATTGATACATGTTAAATAGGCTTTGAAGTAATAATTTTTGTTAGCTTTATGTTTCAACTTTGCTCTTTCCTTCCCTCGGGAAAACTTGGTTTTTTAAAATTAATCTTTGCTCGTTTTTTATGGAAATCTAATTTAGAAACAACACAGCCATGATCTTTTTTATTATACGGAATAATTTATGTTCGTTATAAGTTTAAAGGTTGCTCCTTAGTTTTAGTTGAAAACTTATATTTCCTATATAATTCCTAACCACCTCCAATGTAGGGGAGATAAGACACCTCAGCCCTGAACGAAGCTGAACGAAGAAGCCGTACAAGAAATTAAGCAAAAAATAAAGTTAAGATAGAAAAAAAATCAAAACATAGTGTTTTTTCTTGTTGTAAATTATATAGAAAAAGTTTTTTAACTGAAAATAAGGAGCAGTATTAAAACTTAAAACGAAAAGAAATTGTTTCGTATTTAAAGGAGGTTGCCCCCTCCTCAACACATCACGCTTTACGCTAAAGAGCGAAATGACAAGGAGGGCGCAGCTTCTTCATATACGTAACAAGAAAAAACTTATTTTGTACCTTCTTCATATACGTAACAAGAAAAAACTTATTTTGTACCTTCTTCATATACGTAACAAGAAAAAACTTGTTTTGTTTTATTTAATTTCCAATCATTTTTTAAATAATGCCAGGAAATCTAGCCCCACCTCCACGGAGAAACCCTCTCCCCACGGAAATATCCTCTAGGCAATTCATTCCCGGTAAAAGCTTACCCAAGCTAATTACTCTTAATCACTCTGCGTGTAAAATTGAGACAGAAAAGATAAAGCAAGACATGTAAAAATAATTTTGTATTAGAATTCTGGCAAATTCCCGCAGTTTATAATTTCCCCTGACAAGTTCACTCCTTAGAAACCTTCCTCCCTATGGAAAACTCCCCCGTGGAAAATCCCCAGCAGAAAATTTGTCCTCCCCCACCCGAAAGTATATGCATGCATCCCAATAACAAATACTATACGTAAACAATGGGCAAGTTTTGTAACTTAAAGACCTTTCCCCTTGGGTTAGGGTTGGGGTTATGTTATACCCAAAGGCATAATTATTGGGCCTTTCAACTATGATGAACAAAATGGCTATCTCAATTTTTTTATCAGACGATTGAGGACGAGGAGGGGGCATAATTGCCCTCCAATTTTCGGTCACTTAAAAATGGCGTACTGAGCCCTCTTCAGATAGTCTAGGACCACAGGGTCGATACAATTGTCCCTGGGGAAAACAAAAAACAAACAAATATACACGCATCCGTGATCTTTTTCTGGCAAAAAAATACAAAGTTCTACATTTTGTAGATAGGAGCTTGAAACCAATACAGTATGTTTCTCTGATACGCTGAATATAATGGTGTGATTTTCATTAAGATAACTTATTTTTTAGGGGTCGTTTCTCCTTTTTTTTCGAAAATAAGGAAAATTTTCTCAGGCTCGTAACCTTTGATGGGCAAGACTGAAGGTAATGAAATTTATAAATTCGAAATCAGTATAAAAAGTCAATTCCTTTGATATATCTATTGGTATCAAAATTCTGTGTTTTAGAGTTTCGGTTGCTATTGAGCCGGGTAACTCCTTAATTCTTCAAGGTCACTTTAATTCTTTGTTTAAAAATACTAAATTTAGTAGTACTTAAGAAAGTAGCTCAAGGCGAGTAGCAGACATACTCGTGGCAAGTTTTGGTAGCTCAATAGAAATGAGCTTTTAGGCTTAGGGAGTTATTTGACCTATCCCTAAATAGAACAGCCACTCATTACTTAGAAATGAATCAAAATTTCAAAAAAACATTATTTCTTGTGTAGGTACAATAAATGGTATTATAAACTAAATTTGTTTTCGTTTCAAATATTTTAGAAAGAATTAACTGAATTCTCCTACAGAACTGTCTTCATTTGTCTTTCTTCCTCTTTGGATGCACAATCTTACGTATGGAGAGAATATTACGGTGGAATTGCCAAGTAAACAATTTGAATAATTAAGTATAACAATAAGTAATCCTTCTTTTAATATACAACTTTGAGTGGTTCCAGAACCACAAGCCTACACTTTTGGAACCAATATACCCCCCTCAGGAAAATACCCCCCCCTGAAAACACCCTACGGAGAATCTAATAAAAAAGTACCAGATTTTGTGTATAATACACAACAGCCCACAGTAACCGAATGTTAAAAACCCCTTTTAGAAAATATATACCAAGTGAAAAAAATTACCATATGACACTGATTCACGAATGGTAACTATTATTTCTGTTCGTCCGAAAAGTAAAAGTTTATTGCGAAAAAAATTTATGGTTTTTTCAAATCTGAAAATGAAAAGGCGATCTTCAAATTTAGAAGATAGTGAAAGTCATTTGGGAATAAATGGGTATATAGATAACTGTTTCCAAAACTTCTGGCATCAATTAGCGTATTCCCCCTAGGGTTTATCGTTTCAACATTATCTTTGCCAGATGGAGCAGCCTGATATGTTCTGTTTTAATTCAGAACTAAAACAAGAAACATATATTATAAGCTAGAAGCGATAAACATAAAGATTGTTTAAAGCTAGCCCCATTTTGTGTATACCTCAGAATCTGGAATTTTAGAAGTTGGAAGTTCTTGTAAGCATTTTTTAATTACTCCACCAGCAGTATTGGCTTTTATGTTGATTCTAAATATGTAAAATTCTTTCAGTTTATTGTTACCCACCCAAAACCAAAAATCTGAGAAAATTTGCCTAATTTTTGAAATAGGACCCCCCATCCCCCCACCCCCCAAAAAAGCAAGAGATCTTATTGACGTGTTAGTTAGTGCTTTTTTAAGAAGTGAAAATGATCAGAAGTCAAATACCCCCCCACACACACCCACACACACACGCGCACACGTTGCATTTTCCTAAAATGCATCTGATAGAAATTTTAAGGTGGCCATTTGTTCTTTTAGAAACTTCGAAAAGGCTCAGTCGATTGTTAATTAGTGATTGGAGGGCAACCATCCCCCCTCCCATGCTCATCATTTCCCCAAACACTTCCAGTCAAAATTTCAAGATGGTTATTTTGTTTGACATAGTTTAAAAGTCAAGAAATTATGTCTTTGAGGATGAGAACCCCCTCAGAGTCCTCAGGGCAAGGGTTGTAAGGTATACCCCGAAAGCGTTTAAGGTTCTTATGGAAACGGTGGTCGTATAAACTTCAGAGGGCTCATTGGATTGGAAATCGGACGTTGAAGAGCCATTTTAAAGAGTCAAATTTATCGGAAGGCAGCTATACCACAACCCCACGTCAGATTTCCCCAAAATGCATCCGATAGGAATTTTAAGATAGCCATTTATTAAAAAATAGTCCAAAGATCTCATAACAAGACCTTCGGGGTGACACAATCCCCCAAAGTTTGGAGGTAAGGGTTGTAAGCTATGCCCAGGGGTATGTAAGGTTCTTAGAAAGAGGTGGTCTTGTGAACTTTGGAGGAGGCTCACTTGATTTGAAATGCATAGTTCTAGTTCCATTTTAAGAGTCAAGCTTGATGAAGAGAAAATACCCCCCCCTGATATAATATTTTTCCCAAACACATTTAATCGAAATTGTGAGATAGCCATTTTTTAGCCAATAATCCAAAGAGAATATAACAACGTCTTCAATAAATATATATAAGCATTCAGCCAGGGGAGGCTAGCGCCCCCTTACCCCCCGTTATGAGCACCCATTCATCATATCAGAGAACCCTACCGTGGAGGTAGGGTGGCTTTTATGCTGATTCTAAATATATAAAATTCTTTCAGAGAAAATTTGCCTAATTTTTGAAAAAGGGGACCCCCCCCATAAAAAAAACAAGAGATCTTACTGAAAATCTATTTATCAGATACATCATATCAGAGAACTTTACCGTGGAGGTTTCAAGCTCCAGTTTAAAAATATGAACAACTATATTTTAGATTTTTCAGTTGTGAAAGAAGTAATGGCACACGAAGGCAGAACTGGATTCAATCAAGTTGATTCGCTTTATTTGTAATGAAATTAGGCTATGTTTGGCGATCTGTGTTTACGTATCAGCTGTAATGAGGGGGGGGGTGAGTCATTGTTTAGGTGGAGGTAGGTACGGTGGTTTCATATACGTTCAAAAATTAAATAAAAAAAACAAGTTTTTTTAATTGAAAGTAAGGAGTGACATTAAAACTTAAAACAAACAGAATTTTTTCCAAATATGAAAGGGGCTGTCCCCTCCTCAACGTCTCGCTCTTTAAGCTAAAATTTTTTATTTTTTAATAAATTAAGTTCTGAGATAGAGTCAAACTTTAGCGTAAAGAGCGAGACGTTGAGGATGGGACAGCCCCTTTTATATACGGAATAATTTTTGTTCGTTTTAAGTTTTCATGTCGCTCCTTACTTTCAATTAAACGGCTTGTTTTTTTATTTAAATTTTGACCGTTTTTGAATTAATGCAGGTTTTGATTTTGGCTCACCTTAAATGAATAATTGAAACAAAATTACCCCTCCCCTCATAAAATACCCCCCTCCGCGCGGAAAATACCCCCCGTGAAAAATAAGACTTTCCAAATTTGAGAGTTTTATTTGAGTTTTATTTTTTTATTTCTGTAGGGGGAAGGAAGTTTGATACTTGTGTCTTATACGCCACTCACTTAAGTTTACGCTGTGTAATATTCGAGAACACACCAGTTTTTTCGTTAGTTTCTTCGTTACTTTAGAAATAAATTTGGGCTATAGATTTGCACATTGGGGGGAGGGGGGAAAGTATAGCAGGTCTGTATGCAAAATGTGTTTGGTTCAATTATTCTGCATATTAGATAGATAGATAGAGAAGCGTATTTTAAAGCCAAATATACGGCCATGAACATAGTAAAATAACATAAATGAAAGGCAAGAATAACATAAACTTTGATCAGCGATCATCATAAAACACTTAAATAAAAACTACATTAACCTAATAAAAGTACTTAATACTAAGAAAAATGGCCATTGAAAAAAAAATAGTTAAACAAAACATTACATTTACTTTATACTTTTTTTTTAGTTAACAAAATTCCCAGATTTCCAGATACCTCGCTATTCTTCTTTAACTTTTTAGTGACCATACGTAGAAAGAATTGCTTTCTGACTTCAAAATGTCGAAATACTTTACCACCACAACCCCCCCCCCCTTATGTGCAAATATATAGCCCAAATTATATATTTCCCGTATATTCTGTCACTTGTCTTTGTCTGGTCTCGCGCTAAGCTGAGAAAAAAAAAATAACGAAGAAACCAGTTTGTTCTCGAGTTTTACACAGCTTAAACTTGAATGAATTGCCCGTAATGCACAAGCACCAAAACTTCTTTCCCCTACGGAAAAAAAACTCCCTACGGAAATAAAATTCTCAAATTTGGAAAGTCTTATTTTCCACGCGGGGGGGGGAGGGGGTATTTTCCAGGGGGTATTTACCGCGGGGTATTTTAAAGTTGGGGTATTTTCCGGGGGAATATTTTCCGAGGGGAGGGGGGGTAGCTTGGGAAGTTTTCCGCGGGAGTATTTTCCGAGGGTAAGGGGGTATCTTCCAGGGAGGGTATTTTCCATGAGGAAATTTTTCTGGGGGTAAACGCCTAAAACCGCTGAGAGGGAGGCTGAACCAAATCAAAACACTGTGTGCTTGTTGGTTGTGAATAGAGAATATCAGCAATATATAAGGAATAGCTCAGGATATTAAGTTGAAACTTTCAAGGTAAAACTGAGGAGACGTTGATGAGAGATTAGGTAGGTTGCCTCCATTGAAAATTCTCCCGGCAGAAAATTCCAAACAGTATTACCAAAAGTATTATATTCATAAAACTTTACAGTTTCGTGAAATGTAAGCAAACAAATAGAAAAGGTTTTTAACTAAAGTAAGGAGCAAGTTTCAAATCTGTTCCTTTCTTTCAGTTGAAAAGCTCTTTTTTTTATTTAATTTCTGATTGTTTTCCAAATCATTCCCAGGTCTAACCAATATATAATTTAAGGTACGGGCTTCGCAAGTAGTAATGATATAATGATAGAGACGGGGTTGGTACCCATATATCTATAATGATAAGTAGCGGACAGTACTCCCATATAGCTATAATGATAAGTAGCGGACAGTACTCCCGCCATACAAGCAGACAGTGTAATGACCGGAATTCAACCACCGTGAAAATTCGTGCTGAATTGTGTTCAAAGTGCGTGATGTTTTCATGGTAGTGATTCGTTTCCTTTATAATATAGTAATTCCCTATGTGTCTGCTACCTTTAATTGTTAGATGTGGTTGACTTATGTTTAACCTTGAACACGGATATAAAAATCCGACAATTTGTTATCTTCTCAGTTCAGAAGTGGCATTTGAAATATAATGTTGCATTCAAGCAAAAGGAATATTGACGAAAGCTACACGCAAGAAGTAAGTTATTCTTTTGTATTCATAGTGGGATAAAAAAATTAATTCTACAAAAATTTATACAGACCCTATTATACTTAACAGATTGTTAAATTTTTTTCTTGAACTTGGATCTCCAGAGGTCGGTAAAGAGCAATATCAAAACATGAAAAAAGTATGTAAACACTGTATTTAAATGGCTTGCGAGCTTAGCTCATGATGTAAATCATACCTATTTTTTATTCCGGCCCAAAGTCCCCCACATTCATTCCCCATCGGCCCAAAGTACCACAATCGTCCACCCCCTCCCTCCAACCCCCTCCCTCCAACTCCCTCCCCTCCCTCCCTCCAACTCCCCTCCCCCTCCCTCCATCCCCCCCCAACTTTTTTTTAAAACTTTTTTAAACTTTTTTTTTAACTTTTTTTTAACTTTTTTTTAACTTTTTTAAACTTTTTTATAGTTTTTTTTTACTTTTTTAAAGTTTTTTTAACTTTTTTTTGACTTTTTTTAACTTTTTTCTTACATCTCTTAGAATTTCATGAAACACTTAAAACAAAAAAAAATTCATATTTAATATTTTCCAACTTTAAAATGGGAATGATATAGATATGTATGTCGCAACTTTTACTATTAGAGAAATAATATTTGTAGTGACCAATTTTTTTTTACATTTTTTAACTTTTTTTACATCTTAGAATGTCATGAAACACACTTAAAACATAAGAAATTCACATTTAATATTTTCCAACTTCAAAATGGGAATGATATAGATATGTGTGTTGCGACTTTTACTATTAGAAAAATAATGTTTGTAGTAACCAATTTTTTTTCTGAGAATCTTTTTTTTCTGACAGTTTTTAATTTTTAACTTTTTTTTCTGACAGTTTTTTTTAACTTTTTTTTTCAACCTTATTTTTAAATCTCTAAATCATATCAGAAAAATAGAATGACACTTTTAATTTAAATTTAAAAAAAACTTATTCTTGTGCATACTATTGATGAGGACTGATGGTTCTCTTTCAAGATTTGTTTCATGAAAAAAAAACTGTTTTTTTAGGAATTTCCAGAACTCCCCCTACCAATTAAGAATATAAGAAGGGGTGAAGCGACTCCAGTGGTCAGTTCAAACAGACCGACGGTTATACAGCATGGTAGTAGGTCGAATCCATTAATACAATCAACATTAACCGTAAACCGCCCAATAGCCAACTATCCAGTTGTCAAATCCAGCATCCACAGCAATATGCCACAACCATCCGAACCCTTCATAAACCAGCCAACTGTCAACTGGTCAATTCACACATCCAACACTCACAACAAGATGGCAAAACCACCCGGATCCATCATACACCAGCCAACAGTCAACTGGTCAACTGCCACACTCAACATGCATGTACCAAGTGCATCTACAGGGGGTATGGCTCAACCAGCAAACCTCGAATGGGCTGATCGTCTCAGTCCTGATACACTCGAAAGTTTGTTGAGTGAGTTGGGGGATTCGACAGCACGTAACATCCCCATCATTGAGCAAATTGATGGAGGAAATGAAATCTCCATAACGCCCCCTGTCATGCCCGATTTTAATTTAGTTGACTCTGCCTTGCACAATGTATTCGTTTATAGGGCTGAGTTTGAGGACCCATTTAATTCACTAACATCAGGTAGCATCATAACAGATCCGGTAGACATAGTACACTCCTATGTGGGCAAGATTTGAGCCCTTCTTGAAAGAGTGATTCGGGAGGATGGTGGGAGGGATGGGATTAAGAATGCCATCGTACAAAAAATAATTTATTTCAATGAAAAGGCGGATGAGGTGTATGAGTGTTCTTTACGTACTGAAATGCTACCACCTCATCCGGACCTGAATAATTTTGAGGGTGTTTTTATGGAGTGGGTTGATAATATAGTAGCAAAATGGGAAAACTATACTGAGTTGGGTAGTGGGTCGGTGGTTTTATTTATTGGGAGTTTGGATATTAATGTGGGTAAATTTAAAAAGAATTTTATTTTAAGGGAGGCCGCGGGAGTGGGGCGGTGGGGGCAAAATATAATGATGATTTAAAGGGGTGTAATGGTATACAACGATTTCGTTTCGATACAGGGCTTCAATGCTTCAAATATGCATTTATTGTGGCAGCTCACAAGCCTCTACAAAAGAATGCTAGTAAGACACTGTTGGACAATCATGCAGTTAATGGGAGTCCAAATTTCCCTAAAGTAGATTTTAATTGTATAAATGATCAATATCCAGTAACACTTAATGGGATAACTATTTTTGAGCGGGCTAATGCAAATTTAAAAATTGGTGTTACTGTGATACAATATGATTTAGAATTTAAGCGGGGTGACTGCAAAAGGGGGGTTATATTTCCAGTGAGGTCTCCGTCCATTGAATCAGTGGAACATTGGGTTTGGCTTCTTTACAGACCAGCCTGTGATCCCGATTCAATTGGACATTTTTTTCCAGTGCCAAAAATAAGTCTGGTTTTAAGTGAGGGTAAAAGGGGACGTAATGGGACATGTTACAATTGTCCAACATGCCTTCCTAGATTTCGGTCAGAAATAAAGTTGAACAACCATATGAAGCATTGCAATCGTCACGGATGTCAATCTGTGTAAACGGTTAGCGGGATAGTAAAATTACATAAATGAAAGGCAAGAATAACATAAACTTTGATCAGCGATCATCATAAAACACTTAAATAAAAACTACATTAACCTAATAAAAGTACTTAATACTAAGAAAAATGGCCATTGAAAAAAAAATAGTTAAACAAAACATTACATTTGCTTTATACTGGGATTTTTTTTTAGTTAACAAAATTTCCAGATACCTCGCTATTCTTCTTTAACTTTTTAGTGACCATACCTAGAAAGAATTGCTTTCTGACTTCAAAATGTCGAAATACTTTACCACCACCCCCCCCCCCTTATGTGCAAATATATATCCCAAATTATATATTTCCCGTATATTCTGTCACTTGTCTTTGTCTGGTCTCGCGCTAAGTTAAAAAAAAAAATAACGAAGAAACCAGTTTGTTCTCGAGTTTTACACAGCGTAAACTTGAGTGAAATGTCCATAATACACAAGTACCAAAACTTCTTTCCCCTACGGAAAAAAACTCAAATAAAATTCTCAAATTTGGAAAGCCTTATTTTCCACGGGGGGAGGGGGGTATTTGCCAAGGGGTATTTACCGCGGGGTATTTTTCACGTGGTGTATTTTCCGGGGGAATATTTTCCGAGGGGGGGGGGGTAGCTGGGGGTGTTTTCCGCGGGAGTATTTTCCGGGGGTAAGGGGGTATCTTCCAGGGAGGGTATTTTCCATGGGGGAATTTTTCTGGGGTTAAACGCCTAAAACCGTTGAGAGGGAGGCTGAACAAAATCAAAACACTGTGTGCTTGTTGGTTGTGAATAGAGAATATCAGCAATATATAAGGAACGGCTCAGGATATTAAGTTGAAACTTTCATGGTAAAATTGAGGAGACGTTGATGAGAGATTAGGTAGGTTGCCTCCATTGACAATTTTCCCGGCAGAAAATTCGTCCTCCCCTCCCCAGCCGAAAAATGTATGCACACTTCCCGAAAATAAATAAAACAAAGGGCATTTCTTATAACTTAAACACTTACTTCCAGGGGCTGTAGGGGTCGTTCTATCTCAAAAGAACATTATTGGACCTTTCAACTATTTTGAGGAAAGCAGCTATAACTGAATTTTGTACGGATAATTTTAAGAAAAAAGTGACGCGGGAGGTAGCTTAGCGACCTTCCCATTTTTATAGTCACAAAAAAGGCACAAAAACTTTTTATTTCCATTAGAATGAGCTCTATCCTTACGTTCTAGGCCTACACGGTCGATACGACCACCCCTGGGAAAAAATACAACAAAATCCAAATAAACACGCATCCGTGATTTTTCTTATGGTAAAAATTGCAAAATTCCACATTTTTCCACATATGAGCTTGAAACATCTACAGCAGGGTTCTTTGATACGCTGAATATGATGGTGTGGTTTTCATTAATATTATATGACTTCAAGAGGGTCTCTCCCCCTTTATTCGAAAATCAGACAAATTTTTTCCGACCCGTACCTTTTGATGGGTAAGACTAAATTTAATGAAACTAATATATTTGGAATCAGCATAATAAGTCAGTTCTTTCGATATATCTATTGGTATCAAAATTCCGTTTTTAGGAACTAAATTTAATGAAACTAATATATTTGGAGTCAGCATAATAAGTCAATTTTTTCGATATGTCTATTGGTATCAAAATTCCGTTTTATAGAGTTTTGGTTACTATTGGGCCAAGTCGAAGTAACTAAGTTACAGTTCATTGCCACGAACTGTTCGATAACCCCTCAA
>NW_028297440.1:167207-199362 GCF_049724085.1 Artemia sp. Qi Xiang Cuo
AATATAGATTTATTACCTGCCAAAACTGTAAAAGATACAATGGGCGGCAGAGTATAAAAAAGTGAAAAAAAATGCAAAAAGAAAAAAAAAGACAAACAACAAAGTACGGTTTAACACTAATATATACAATGAAATGGGCCCTCAACATTGACATTCAAATAACACATTCAACTCAAGTCTGTCCCTCAAGAGTTACCCAAGGATGACCTAGAGTCATGAACTTTTTATGAAAACTCGCTACTCTGGCAGGAACTGCCAAGGCAGGGTCTATCAATCCAAATCTACTGATCAAATACCGGTTTTTGGACCATGGTGGTAGTCCAAGTAGATACTTAGCATATTTAAAATAAAACGTGTGCAACTTTTTCTTCTCTGTCTGTGTGAAGCAACTCCGAAACGAAGAGATGTAGAGAAAACTCGGTAAAGAAAATGCATTATACAATCGGGCTAAAATATCACGACTAAATCTCGCCTTGCTCAGGACAAGCTTTCCATATGCAGAACAAACTTATCTAAGGGTATCAGCGATAATAAGTACGCGTGTGGCCTTGAGTGACGTACCGATCGGGACTCCAAGGTAAGTAAGTGATGAAACAGGTTTGATTTCCGTATCATCTAGCATAATGCATATGTCCTCAGTCGACACTTTATAATTGAAAAATAACAATTCAGTTTTTGATGGATTAAATGTATGGCCGACACAAGCATATACTACCTTTAATGCACTAAAACAACTCTTTATTCCATTCAGGGTTCTACTAATGTTTAAAATGTCGTCGGCATAACCTATGAGCGACACATCAATTCCACATAAAACACAAGTTGTTGGTACTTCATGTTGCACTTTAATTATGGAACTATTGAATAAATCCGGTGAATTTACTGCTCCTTGCCTAATACCCTTTTTCACTGGTATATCAATTTCTAAAAGCATATCACAATCCCAACCAGGACACTTTAACCTAACACCAAGATTGCTATACATTGAATCAAGGGGTCCAATTACCGAATTTTCTACGGCTCTCTCTGCTGCAGAGAGTAAAATATGTTCGTGGATAGACGAATCGAAAGCACGGGCAAGATCATGGGCTGCTAAAACTAAAGAATCATTGTTCTTCTCAGCGTCAGTCAGTATAGACACCAGCGAGTAAAGGGCATGATCACATCCAAGCGATCGCTGGAACCCAAACTGGTGTGGGGGAACCGAGCACTTGCTTCTAATTTCGTCACGAATAAGAAGCTCAAATAGTTTACATAGTGTAGTTGACACATGATTGGGCCTATATGATGAGCACTGGGAGGGAGGCTTCCCTCGTTTGAGAATTGGTGTTATTACATCAATGCAAAAGGTATCCGGAACGATACCTCTGGTAACGATAATTTGTAATAATAATGATACATGTTCAAAAAGTTGTTCACTACCATAGAGTAAATGCTGGCCACAAATTTTATTGAAGCCTCTCAAACATATCTTTTTTAGCTTTTTCAGGCATTCACGTATTATACTTCTATTAACTACCATGTTCTCTATCGGCAGTTTTAGCATTTCATCTAGCTCACTCTGGTAAGAATTGCGTAGCGCTTGGTCAGGACTTTTGAACTGATCGGCGAAGTAAGCATTCCAGGCCTCTTTCGTTGGAAGGGGGACCTCAGAGGTTGATTCTTTGGGCTTCACTAAATTCCGCCAAAGGAGTTTGGGATCGGACTTACTTTTCTTGCTGTAATCGTCAATTAAGTCTCTACGATGCTTAGACAAGGCTTTTGCAAAAGCACGTTTAGTATGATTCTTCACTTCCCAGACTTGCCCAGATCTTGGCTTACCATTGTCACACCATAGGTGAAACCAGACCTTTGCAGTCTGGCATGCTTCTGTTAAATTTAGGTTAGCGGACCATCCTCTAATTTCAGTGTTTAATCGAATTTTTCAAGAGGGTACGGCTGCTGATTCGGCACACTGAAGGGTATGGCATATTGAGCCAGAGTAAATTTTCAACAGAAGTTTCTGCTCTTCGGCCGGGATGTCACTGTTGGACATCAGTAGCGGGAAAGGGACTTGGATCTTTTCAAGAATGCTATTAAACACTTGTTGATACTGCTGGTTGAAACATCATCGAGCTTCCGATCTTGCATAACTTTGAGCTTTAGAGCTGCACTTTTTTTTTACTTCAGAGAACGGGCAAGCAAAACTCAAGGATATAGGTGAGTGATCGCTAAGTGTACCACCCATTAGTACCGACACAAATTTGTTCTGGACATTGAATGATGTAACAATATGGTAGAGATTAGATACTGAGCCACTGTTATGACGATAACTGAAGTTTTTATCTTTATCCACCACCTTGAAGCCATCTGGTAAGACTCCTAAAGCTATTTGTGTTCTGGGACTGTCAGTGTCAGTAAGGTTGCAGTTGAAGTCGCCAATAATTAAATAGTCATGACCCGACTGCTTTATTCTCAACACACATTTAGCAAGTTTCTCGTAGGATAGGTTGAATTTTCTCTCTGATCGATCATTCTTGTAATTAGTAGGAAGGTAAACACAGATCAGAACAATACCATAGACGTCCACTGCGATAAAACTGTCTTGCTGCTCGACAAGTTTGGCGGAGATGTGATCTTTAATTACAATAGCAATGCCTCCAGATGGCCTTCCTCTACAGCTTGATTTCGCTTCTCTAATAAAGAACCGATGCTTGTCAGAGAACTTGATACAATCTAAGCTATCCTTGCTTAAGAAGTGTTCTTGTATGCAGACTATGTCATAATCCTTGGCAAATTGCTTAGTAATCGGTACCTTATCATGCATATTTCCATTCATATTCCAAGATATTACTTTATGAGATGAAATGGTGGCTCTTGTCATTGCGGTTTCTTCATTGCTTTCAGGACTTCGGGACAACGGATGCTATAACAGGGGTGCTTATCGGACTTGCAAAGTGCGCACCGAATAGGATTTTCGCAAGGATGCTCCTTTTTTGAAGCATGCCCTTCTTCGCCGCATCTAGCGCAACGTTTAGAGTTTTCACATTTCGACGCTAGGTGTCCATAGTTTTGACAGTTGAAGCAACGGCGTGGGACATTAATAAACTCATCAATATGAAGGCTTTTGTATCCTATCAAGGGCGGATTCCACATCGCATTTTGCAGATCACTTTTAAGAGAAAACTCCAGTTTGAAGGACCTGGTTGCTCGGATTGGCTCTGCTTTAATACAATTTGGAACGACAGCTAATAGAGCTCAGCATCAATTTCCGTAGGTACAAGTCTACCTATACCAGAAAAGGTAGGAGTTTTCATTTTGGGGTCCAAAGTCGCATTATCATCGTTTAGAATATCAACACTCAGTTTTTCAGCCACTTGTTTGTCTTTCAGGTTCATAGACCATTCAGTTTTGGTTTTCCTCAGCTCACCAACATAATCGGTTATGATTAAATCGTTGTTACATAATTTGTTAATAAAAGCTTTTCTACCAGCAGCAGAAGGTTGAGGGTTTTCTGACTTCTTCAGAATGCCAGCATAGGTGAAACTTTTTGGTGCCTGTGTTGGCAGGCTATGCGTTGTTGAGTCCTTATTTTGGGTAATCAGTGAATTTAACTTCATATTTATCTCATTATTGTTTCTGGTTACAAATGCGCTGATTTGGTTACTGCAAGAGCGGACTTCTTCGGGCTTAGCAATAACAAAAGTTGGTAGTTCCACACTTTTCAGATCACATTCTTTTCATTAAGATTTTCATTATGTTGAGAACATTTTCACTTTCGATATGTTTTATGGAGGGGCGTACGTTTGGATGAACAATAGAGTAGATGCGGATTTTAGCCTCCTTGATCGATTCTTTCCCAAAGAAGTCGGTGCACGTCTTAGCTATCTCATCTTTCGGTAAACCACTGAGCATTGGTCTTAGCACATAGTTCAGTACAGCATTCCAGACCAATTTTTTTGGAGTGGTCATCTTGGCCAAGGAAGAAGTCGCTCGTAAAATATTCACCGGCAATGTCGCTCGGCAAAAATTTCAAAATTGTCACCGGCAACCCTGCGCACGGGAGAAATTCTTTGGAGCTTTTACGTCAAGGAAAACGAGGGAAGCATCGAGCCCCACTACCTAGTCCCAACACTTTAAGAGTCAAAGGACCCGGCCGGTACCTCTACAGTCGTTGCAACAGGTGCTCTCCCCTCTTCTGCTCGTTTTCCTCCCCCAAAAAAAAACCAAATCCCGCTAATACAATAAAATCCTGGTTTGTGCCTTGACCTCTAGATGGCGCTCCGATGTAGGCCTTTGTAAGAGCGGTGTACCTTAGGTGAATGAAACAGGAATGATTTCGATGCGGAAGAAAAGTGCTTAAAGTTGTTATTGTTTGGCGTTGTAGAGATACTGGAAATTTTGGTTAATGGTGGGTATTTTAATTTTGAACAAAAGAGAACCGTGTCCTGAAGACGTTTCTTAACTCTAGCATCAGATCTTCACTTAATTGTAGGTAAAATTCGCTATTCAAAGACTCTGAATATATATATCATAATATGAACGCTCTCTTAAATCTGCTATTAAGAATTATGATAGATGACGCTGTTTTGCTTCCAAGCAAAGAGAATAAATTAGTAATAATGTTATAAGGCAACTCCAATTAAATAAATCTAGTCTTCAACACAAATTATATGAGAAGAATTGAAAACTATGTTTCCTTACTGTTCCTGGGATCACAGATTCCAAATCGAGCACAACCTTGGTTAAAGAATCAAACTATTTCCATATAAATTTAACTTATTTCAAACTTGGTAATTTATTTGCTTCCACTAATTAGAAAGTTACTATATATTTATATATATATATATTTATATATTTGCACTGGGAGCTCAGGGTGTGTATGCCAGTCCCCAGCTCAGGTACACAGTAGGAGTGTATATATTGGTCCTCATTGTCACTTCTCTTCTAATCATGGTCTCATCTTTATGTCATGGTGGATCCACATGTTTCATACCTCCACCCTGGGGAAATCGCAATTTCTTTCTTAACGTTTTGACCTATTTAGATTGTTTGTGGCCAGAAATGTCAATATTCTAGTTTTAAGAAGAAGAAAAAACTGTTTTGAGGTAATATTTTACCCAAAATATCTTGGTAATATTTTACCAAGGTATAATATTTCCTTCTTACTTGGTATAATATTTCCTTCTTCTTCAGTTCCATTTTTGACTCGTTCTGATTTTTGCTGTCCCTTGTCTTCTTACTGCAAAATTATTCGCTCTTCCCTTCAGTTCTATACCTTATGGTACTCGCTTTCTTGCTATTACTTGTAATCCTTCCTGCCGCTTATCTTCTAACCATATGTTTCTTTATTCTTGTTCTAGCAAATCTTTAAAGTACATATTTCTTTATTCTTCACTTTAATTTTTATTTGCTTTTCTTCTTATTGTCACATGTCTTGTACATACATATCTCTTTGTTCTTCACTTTTGTTTTTGACGTGTTGTAATTGTTGCTGAAGCAAGTATTCTAACTGTGTATTTCTCTTTTCTTTATTTTTGCTTATCAACACCTTAGGTAATTTTTCCATACCCGTTACCTCAACTGCTCAGAATGTTCTAAGACTGTACTTATTACATTTGATGGTCGAGGTTATTGCTATATCCCCTAGGCATTATGAAAACTGCATGAAACACCTTTTGCAAATTGACTCATTACACTTTGGGTTTTATACTTAGCAATGTTCCTTTTGTAATCCTGCATGCATCATACATTTAAAAACAATATGACACTCCTCAAGGGGAGGGGGATGTAGTTTATTCTCTTAAATGACCATATGAAGAAATATGTAAATATGATCTCATGAGTATATTTAGAAATAACTCATAAATATGACCTCAATCATGATTGTTCTTTCGAAATTGAAGCTCCAAACAAGTTTTCTTAAATTCTTGATCTATTTAGACTGTTTTTTTCAGGCCAGAAAATCCTAGGATACCAATTTTCCAAAATTATTTTGACAAGCCCTGAATTTCGCCATTTGAATTTTACTGAATGTTACTTGCAGTTATTTATATTCTAATCTTATATTTTAATTTTGTGTTTCATTTTCAATTACGACTTGTAATTGTGGTTTTGCAAGTATTCACACTGTATATTGCTTTGTTCTTCATGGGCTAGGTTATTCATTTGTCTTCTAGGTATTATGAAACTACATAAAATACCTTTTGCAAAAAGACTCATAATACTTTGTATTTCATACTTATCTATGTTTCATGTGTAATTTCGCCTACATTAAAACAATAAAAATGATACAACCAATACTGAGACAAATATGATATATGTGGTTGAAATTTGCTCATAAATATGATGTTACTGACCTGATTTTTCCTCCCAAAACTAAAGCTCTTAAAAACTTTTTTCAAAATCCAAAGCTTTAATTCATTGGAAATTTTTTTTTTTTTTTTTTTTTATACGCATTTTCAAATATTTGGTGACAATTGGGTTTGGTTTATCTAAAGTAGGTTGCTAAAAGAAGGTTGGAAGTGCACCATTGAAAAGGTTGGACAACCAACTTCTGGTGAATTATTTGAAGCCATTTTAAAGGGTTTCAGGCTAAAGGGTCTTGATCTAATTAGATCGTTTATGCAGGCCAGAAAATCCCAGGATACCAATTTTCCAAAATTGTTTTTACAAGCCCTGAATTTTGCTGTTTGAATTTTGCTGAATTTTACTTGCTGTTATTTATATTCTACACCTTATATTTCAATTCTGTTTTTCATTTTTAATTACGACTTGTAAATGTGGTTTTGCAAGTATTCACACTGTATATTGCTTTGTTCTGCATGGGCTAGATTATTCATTTGTCTTCTAGGTATTATGAAACTAAATAAAATACCTTTTGCAAAAAGACTCATAATACTTTGTATTTAATATTTATCAATGTTTCATGTGTAATTTCGCCTACATTAAAACAATAAAAATGATACAACCAATACTGAGACAAATATGACATATGTTGTTGAAATTTGCTCATAAATATGATGCCACTGACGTGATTTTTTCCCCCAAAACTAAAGCTCTTAACAATTTTTTTCAAACTCAAAAGCTTTACTGCATAGCACTTTTTTTTTTTTTTTTTTTGAAGGCTGGAAGGGCACCATTGAAAAAGTTGGACAACCAACTTCTGGTGAATTATTTGAAGCCATTTTAAAGGGTTTCAGGCTATTTCAATATATGTGAAGATAGATAGATAGATATTTTATTTATGAAATATACATAACGCTATAAAATAGCCTGCGCACATGCATAGTGGCATAAATGAGTACATTATAAATTAAAACAAATTATCAAACAACGTTCGCAATTTAAATGAAAAAAAAAAATAAACAAAAAAAAACAAAAACAAGCCTCTCGGAAAACTGCCCAAATACAAAAAAGGTAAATAAAACCAAAGTCAACTTTCAGAGATAAACTTCCTCACCATTCTGCAAAACTGCTGGTAATCAGCGCACTCTCCAATATCCCGGGGAATATAATTCCTTGCCTTTGGACTAATACATCTCTAACTAAATTCTGCTTTACTGGTTTGCCTAATCTTGTGTACAAAATGAACCTGAGTGATGTCGGATTTGAATGGTGTTATACATTAAGACGGAAAATTCCTCGGTGTTTAAAGCTCACTTGCCAAAACTGTAAGTTTGACATATCTGGGATATTGCAATGAAATGAAGTTGATGTAAAGAAAGAATTCCAGCTGATTCACAAAGATGAGCAACAGAAGAACTATTATCAACCTGAAAAACTATCCTCATTGCTATATTTTGCAATATTTGAAGGGGTTTATAAACTGAGGGAAATGTTGAAGCTCACCCTGAAACACGGTATAGAAAAAAAGGATGTATCATAGACAGGTAAATTGATTTAAGTATATTAACCGGAAAAACATGGCAGAGACGGCACATAATCTCAACATTCCTAGAAACTTATACCCATAGAGTTTTAATATGTTTATGGAACAACAAATTTTTATCAAAAATTATTCCAAGATATCTAAACTGTTCTACCCGTTTCAATTCCACATTATTTAATTAAAGAGAAAAAACATCTGAAATGGCTGAAGCAACTCGTGAAAATAGTATATACTGGCATTTCCTTTCATTTAATAAAAGAAGGTTTCGACATTGCCACTCTGAAGTAGTTGATAGAGTACCTTGGATGTTCAAGAAAAGCTGTTTTAAATCTGAATGGGGAAAAAAAATCACAACATCATACGCAAACATAACAATTTTTCAGATAGGAAGAAACTCAGGCAAATCATTAATAAAGAAAAGAAATAGGGTAGGACCCAAAACAGAGCCCCGAGGAACCCCACAATTTACGGAAAATGACTTAGATCGGATTCCATTTTTACTATCATGGCATTCAATTTTTCTTTCAGTATGGTAAGATGCAAAAAAATTAAAATATTTTGAAGAAAATCCATATTTTTTTAGTTTATTTAGTAAAAGTTTATCCTCTGAGTCGAATACCTTGATCACATCTAAGAATATAGCCTAGGCGCCCTGACCAGTGTCCAGCGCATTATTTATTTCAATTAAAAGTTGATATATGGCTAGTTCTGCTGATTTTTCCTTTAATGAATCCATACCGCAAAGGATGCAATATTTTATTATTGCATCAATAATTTTGAAGTTGTTTATGAGCAATTTTTTCCAAAATTTTACTAAAAACAGATAACAGTGAAATTCCTCTATAATTTAAAGGATCCCACGCTAATTTTTTTCCAAAGTTACCCGATCAAAATTTTGAGATAGCCATTTTGTTCAGCATGGTTGAAAACACCATAAATATGTCTTAAAAGGGCTTAATCCACCGACGTCCGTGGGGGGAGGGCTGATATGTATGAATTTTACTCAATGTCTACATATAGTATTGGTTATTTTGAAGTCTACAGACGTTTTTAGGTTGGATTTTTTCTGGTAGGAGGGGGGGAGGTCGGGGTTATGTGGGAGGATCTTTCCATGGAGGAAATTTTCATGGGTGAAGGGACATTGCTATTAAGGGGGTGCCGGATTTCCAAGCATTATTTAAAAAAAAAACGATCAGAAATTAAATAAATAAAACAAGTTTTTCAACTAAAAATAAGGAGCAACATCAAAACTTAAAACAAAAAGAAATTATTACGTATATGATTGGGCTCACCCCCTAGTCAATACCTCGCTCTTTACGCTAAAGATTTTTGAGTACTTTCATAAGAGCTATTTATTCTAATTAACGACCTTTGTGATTAAGGAATCATTTTTAAAGAATTGGAACAAAATTCCAGCTTGATGTAAAGATCGAGGTATTGACTAGGGTGCAAATCCCCTAATATACGTATTTAAAACATGAATATAGAAGTTCGTTACGTAAGTTAATTCGTAAGTTACGTATATTTATTACTAATAAAAACGTTTGTAATTAAAATTAAACAACTTTCGAAAAAGCCTTTTAACCAAATAAATGTAAAACTAATATGCAAATTTTGTTTTGATTACTCATGTGCAGTGAGCCAAAATCAAAACCTGCATTAATTAAAAAACGTTCAAAAAAGTAAATAAAAAAAAAATTAACTGCAAGTAAGAAGCAGCGTTAAAACTTAAAATGAATAGAAATTATTCCGTATATGAAAGGAGCTGTCCTCTCTTCAACTCTCCGCTCTTGACGCTAAATTTATGCTCTCTCACAATGCTACTTTTTGCAACAATAAAAACTTTAACTTATATAGTGACGCATGGAGGAAGGGACAGTTTCTTTCGTGTACATAATAATTTCTGTTCATTTTAATATTTATTGTTGCTTCTTATTATCAGTTAATAAACTAGTTTTTTTTATTTACTAAATAATAGGCCTACCTTTTGTTGCGTTTAAATCAATAAAATAATGAATAAAGCTTTCACTACAGGAGTTAAACCAAATTTTCCAACCTAATAATGTTTGGCTTTGCGAGTTTAATAAAAGAATACAGTTAACAGAACAAGCTGGAAGCTGTATTTTCCTTTTTTTACCGTGAAAGGTTATTGTAAAAAAAATTAACAATTGTACTTTAAAAATAGTTACATCAAAAGACAATTTTTAATCTTTGCACCTTCATCTTAAAATTGATAATCAGATTTTTACCGTCTTTGACTGCTGAAGGAGTTGAGGCGTGCTTTCAACTGTGTTAAGATAAAATATGCTTTTTTGTAGTTAAAAGTTATTATTAGTCATCAATCATTAAATATTTTGTATTTTAGGACTCTCCTGACTGAAATTTGTGTTGTATTCAGGTGTTGACGATACTACAATACTTCTCCTAATTTGCATTAACTCCGTTCGAAGATATTGCATGGACTTGCCACGAGTTGTGGAAATGGCTGATTTCATCACAGTTTCGGAGGATTCTTTCATTAAGAACGGTAATTCTAAACAATAAAATTTTCTGTTACAGAAAAAAGTTAGTTTTAGTGTTTTTATTTGAATTGTTTGGAGGCAATTTGAGTTCAAGCTGGCTGTTAAATGGAGGAGATGTTATTAACAGTGTTATTTAATGTTTCCTCAACAGGTTTGTCCTAATGGGCCAAGTAAATATGGATCATGGTTCAAAATTTTTTTTTTTTAAAGTATGTGTGTGGGTGTGTGTTATTCAAATGTAATATATTGTTAAAAGTAATCTGAATTGAAAAAAGAAAAGCTACTTTGGTTAGAAAATAATCGTACCCTTTTTTTATCCTTTCTAATTAAGTGGTCCTAAGAAAAAAAATGAAACTGCATATGTTTTTGGATCGAACTATTACGAGGTCAGGGGTGATATAAGTGGCTTCTTTTGTGCCACAAAAAAATTTTAAATTCAGATTTTAGCTTTTATTTTTAAGTTTGGTGAGTCAAGTAATGATCTCGTAGCTGTTTCTCATTCAATCTTCTCCCCTGTATTGATATAACGAACGATGAGTCACCACTAAATTAGGGATAGTCCTGGGGCTTTAGATGGGAATATCAAGATATAAGACGTGTAAGAGAGGAATAAAGTTTGCTGAATTCGGCTATTTAGTTTTGGGACACTATATTTTGGATTTTATTATTTTGGAATTAATGCTGAAAACTCCAATTGATTGGTTCTGGTTCTTCGTGATTGTCGAGATGTAAAATCTTTATTTTTTGGTTATACGGTTTTTATTCAACATTTAATTTATATTTAGTACAATATCATAATTTTACCCTTATACAGCTATTAGTTCTGTGTTATGTATTTTTTTGTTATAATTCCAGGTTTTTTTTTTTTGTCCTATGTTAGTGAAATTCGTTGAATGTTTTAGGTTATCTTTTGATGTATAAAAAGTAAATTTTGAAAATGATTTGAGAAAGAACATCTACAGCCTATACATTTAATTTTTTCTATGTATATAATATCTTTTTATATACAATTTTACATGTGAATAAAAAGAAAAAGCAGTCGCATTTTTTAAGTAAGCTTTACGATTAAAATTTTTATATGGCCGTTTAATTTAAATTTTTTTTTTAAATTTGAAGCCGCTTTACCATGTGACCAAGAGAAGCCCTTTCAATTTGCAAACCATCCTTTGTCACCAAAACGTGAAGATGCTCCCTCGTTAAATATATGTAGTATTTCAGGACCTTTAAGTTTGGAGACGACACCAGGGAATTTCAACGCAAATATTGTAAAGATGAAGGTTCAGCTGAAACATTTTATTTTTGTTGATTTAAGTGTATTAGAGATTATTTTATTTGGCAAAAAAGGACAAAGAGACTTAATCTTAAAATGCAATATCTGTTTATATCCTTTTCCAATGTGAAATCGCTGTCCAAACCACTGGTGCAGTCTTAAAAGAACATTTTTAAATTTTCACAAAGTATTTTTGAAGGTTTTATTATTTTAAAGAGGCTTTGTAATTAAACTTAAAACTACAATTCTATATGAATTTTATAATCCATATATGTTGTGGACATTTTTCTTCAAATTAAGTGATAAAAAACTGAATTTGTCTTATTGTTTTGATTTAAAGGTGAATTTGACAGAAGTAAAGAATTGGCTGTTATTGTCTGCCTACCAGGAATTTTTAAGTCAATATTTTTTTTTTCATTGAATCTGTTATCCTAAATTTACACTTATCCAGCTATTAGATATTTGTTATAAATTTGTATTTTGAATTTCAGGTTTTTGTTTATTTTATGTTTATGAATTTCGTTGAGTGTTTCAGGTTTTCTTTTGCTTCATAAAAAGTAGATTAAAAACAACTTGAGAAAAAACCTGTATAGCCTATACACTTATTTTTATGTATGTTTATAATGTCTGTATATTATAACTGCCTACCATAACAGTATATAATAACTGCCTACCAGAAATTTTTAGTGTAGAATATTAATTTACTGAAAACACTAGATTCAAACAAAAGTACTGAATTCATTTTGTGCAGATGAAATCAAAAGTCTCATTGGATTTAAAAAAAAAGATGAAAGTCAGGTTTTCCTCAGAGAGACGAATCCTTTTAATACAAAGTGAAAAACGATGAAAAAAAAAATTGAAACGAACAATCAGAGTTCGTTTTAATTTATACCAAACAAACGTGTTTTCTGCATGTAAATACACGATGATGAGCTCTTAAAAGTTTCGTTTTCAATCACCAGTTATCAGTCACCTGTGACCAGTTATCAGTGATAGCCTAAATATTGTTTTATTTAACAATTCGCTTATAGCAGATGAACTGTGCACTAGAACAAAGTATTTATTGTTCACAGTTCAATAGAAATTTTGAACCTAAAATATGTGCATGGTCTCTATAAAAAAAGTAAAACACAGCAAATAAATCTGCTCGCAATTTACTCCAGCTTGACTCTTTGTTAAAAAGGAAATTTTTTTAAACGATTCAAAAGTACCCAAATGCTGATGGCGGTGCCACTATGTGCGACCAGATTATCCTGAATTTGTTCTTTTTGCTCTTGTTACATCTCTTCTTATTACAGTAATCCTGATATTAGTCGCAATATGGCATCTCCTTAAATTTTGGTTTGATTCACCCGAATGTACACTTCTTGATCTTTTAAGGATTTATTTTCTCTCTTTTGTTGCATTAGAATAACCAATTTTAAAAACTAATATCATTATCAAAATAGGTCTCACCTAATATATTATAAGTCTCACCTAATATAAGTATCACCATGAAAGAGAAAAGAGGTATTGAAAATAAAATTAGCTGTCCTATTGAAATCTATTGAAGGATATACTGTTTTTTTCTGATTTTAACTCTGTAAACTTTCAAAACACTTTGAAAGATATGTCTTTGTTTTCAGTTTCAAGAGTTTTGATTTTTTGTGTTATTTGGTTAACTCTGTAGATTTTTAAACTTTTAGGTCCCACTTCACCACACGTATCTGGACTTCACTTACAGGGAAATACGTCACTAGTTGTTTCAAAGAATCCATCCACAAGCAGTTTCTTAATTTCGTGTGCGTCAGAATCTGAAGGAAAAGGCTTAGAATGTCAGAAAACAAGTTTGAAAAGTCACCTTCAAAGTAAAAAGGAAAAACAATTGAAAAGACATCATAGAACTCATAAAAAGAAAAAGACATATAAATGTGAGGTATGTGACAAGACCTTTTCTGGAATGTGTGATTTGCACCGGCACCAAAGAGTTCATACGAGTTAAAAACCGTTTAATTCTGATTTTTTTATTAAAACATTTTCTTTAGCAACAACTTTAAACGCCCATAACAGAGTTCATACTGGTGAAAAACTGTTTAACTGTGACGTTTGCGATAAAACGTTTTCTCAAGCATCAACTTTGAACACCCATCAAAGAGGGCATACAGGTGAGAAGCCGTTGAAGTGTGACGTTTGTGAGAAAACCTTTTCTACTGCATCACATTTGAACCGGCACCAAAGAGTGCATACGGGTGAGAGGCCGTTTAAGTGTGACGTTTGCTATAAAACCTTTTCTCAAGCATCAGATTTGAACACTCATAAAAGAGTGCATACGGGTGAAAAACCGTTTAAGTGTGATTTCTGTGACAAAACATTTTATTACGCATCAGGTTTGACCACCCATAACAGAGTGCATACGGGTGAGAAGCCGTTTAAGTGTGACGTTTGTAATAAAATCTTTTCTGCTGCATCACATTTGAAACGGCACAAAAGAGTGCACACGGGTGAGAAGCCGTTTAAGTGTGATGTTTGTGATAAAACCTTTTCTCGAGCATCAATTTTGAACACACATAAAAGTGTGCATACGGGTGATAAGCCATTTAAGAGTGATGTCGTTGAGAAAACTTTTTCTACTTCATCACATTTGAACCGGCACCATAGAGTGCACACGGGTAAGAAACCGTTTAAGTGGGACGTTCGCTATAAAACCTTTTCTCAAGCATCACTTTGTATACTCATAACAGAGTGCATACGGGTGATAAACCGTTTAAGTGTGAATTCTGTGACAAAACATTTTATTCTGCAGCAGGATTGAACACCCATCAAAGAGTGCATACGGGTGAGAAGCCGTTTATGTGTGACGTTTGTGAGAAAACCTTTTCTACTGTAGCACTTTTGAACAGGCACCAAGGAGAGCATACCGGTGAAAAACCGTTTCGGTGTGACATTTGCGATAAAACGTTTTCTCAAGCAGCATATTTGAAATCCCATAAACGAGTGCATACGGGTGAGAAACCATTCAAGTGTGATGTATGTGAAAAAGCCTTGTCTCGAGCAGCACGCTTTAACACCCATGAAAGAGCTGATATGGGTGATAAACCGTTTATGTGTGGTGTTTGTCACCAAGTTTTTTCCCAAGTATCAAATTTGAGCACCAATAGAAAAATGCATACGGGTAAGAAACTGTATAAATGTGATGCATGTGACCAAACCTTTTCTTGAGCAGAAAATTTGAACAATCACCAACGAGGGCATATGAGTGAGTAGACAGTTAAATGTTATTTGTGTGGGAAGCGTTTTTCGCAAGTTTGCAGTTTCAATGCATATGAAAGACTACTTGGAGGGGAGAAATCCTTCATACATTATGTGTGTGGAAAAACTTTTGTGATTTTTAGCCATTTCACTGGTATTAAACAGTGGTTGCCAGAGTTTTAGAAGATTGTTGTATCCTCAGTGATTTGTGGTTATTATTCTCACAACCAATTTGTGCTTCAATTAGTTTTTGTCATTCGTGGTTGTGTTTAGTTTTCTTTGCAAATTTAGTTTCTTTAGTATTACAAATTTGCTTGAGTGTTACTAATTTTATTTATACAAGAAATGCTTGCCGTGGCTAGACTATTTGAACTCAATCAGAGTGTACACAGGCGATATGCAATTATAAACATAATTTGCGTAGAATTGTATTTTCATTTAAGTCGGCTCTGCATTAGCATTTAACAACCTATTCTAGAAAAAGCCTCTCAGTTTCTAGACTACAACAAAACCTTTGGAACAAAAGTGATTTTTATTAAGAAAATAAAACTTGATGAAGAATTAAAGCTGTTCCACTTTGGCTAGTTCTCCAATTTAAATTATCACTGGCCATTAGCAAAGTTTTCTGTGTTGTTTTTTTTTCGCAAGTTAATCTTTTATTGTATACAATGAACAAAGTGGATGAAATAAAATTTTAAGAACAAAATCCTCTTAAATTGATAATCTCGAAAGAAACACATGTTTACATTGTCCAAGACTGAAATGCATAATAATTAGGAATTTCAAGCAACCAAAAACTTATGCAAGAAAGCAAAATATAATAAGTTGTGAATTTTTTCATTTAGTTCCACAGAAAAAAACAATAAAAATAATCAAGGCTAAATAATTGGGAACTATGGTTCAATTGACAAAAACAAATTTATAGGTCGTGGTTCTCTATGTGGTTCATCATACTCTGGTGTTGAATAAAAGAAGAAAAAAAGAACCCTAAATTTCAGCCGAAGGTGCACCACTTTGTTTACACCTTTGTACCACACAATATTTCATCTACCAAGTAAAATTTCACGTTCTGAATTAGTTTAAAACTTTAATAATTCTTGATTTTGTTTTCTTGCCTAAATAGAGCACAAGGCGTGTTTGAAAGAGAGTGTGCTTGAAAATTATTAAAATTACGTTAACCCACAGCATTTGACCAATATAACTGTAATTTTGAATTATTGAACGACTTTTGTTTTTCCAGTTTTTTGTTCATTGATTTATATGTTCATAACTTCTGACGACAAGTTCATTGTGTTTAAATGCTTTTATGCACTGGAAAAAGTATGAAATGAGCAAGCCCCCTCCACGCCAAAATAAGGAAAATATTAAGTCTGTTGGTTGTGTGTTTGGGCAACAGTCTAAGAGAAGATCGAATTCAAACTGACTGCTGTTTGTTTTTTTGCTAAGCTTACCCTAAGGCAGTTTTTCTCAAAATTATTAGATACCGTACCCCCTAATACCCAAAAAAATGTTTCAGCACCTCTTCTCAGTTACTGATACAAACTGAACTACTTCTAAAATATTAAATCTTATAGAAATCTTAAAGCCTTAACTTAGGAAACCCTACCTCTAAGTGCTCCGACTTGTTGTTCTTTTGTTTAATTAATAAAAAAACCTTTTTGCAGAAAGCAAGTTTTTCAAAAAAAAGTAAAGAACTAAATTAATCCAAAAATGGACAAAAATGGAATGAAATAATTTACCAAGCCTACAACTACCATACATTATTATCAATACATAAATAAAACTCAAACAGACAGACATTCAAATACATAAACCACTATAATAGCAGAAATTAATACGAGTACGTTTCTAAACCCCTATACTTTCTAAAATCAAGAATGTAATGTTTATTTTATTGAAAAAAATTCATTTCAATTTACTGAAAAAATGTGTATTGTCGGTTTAATATGCGTATGCGGAGATTAGCTCTTTAAGATCTTGATTGATTTTTTATTTCTAAATCTAAAAAATTGAAAACATTTAAAAGAATTTTTTTCAAAGAATTTTTGGTTTAATGGTGTTCTTTACTTTTTTTAAACTTATTTTTTGCAAAAAGTTTTTTGATTAATTTCTTTTCGTTTTATATTTCGTTTTATATAGTCTTTTTCAGGGAGAAAGACTGGGCCTCTTTTGAAGTTAAACAGACATCCCTTCCATAAAATATTGAAAGGGAACCCTTTCAATTTCAAATCAACTTAATCTTATTCTAAATTTTTACGACAACGCTTTCGTTAAAAAAAATCATTAAGTCATCCTCCCAGGGCATAACTTACAACCGTAGCACTGAAGGCGATGGGGGTTGTTATCCTCAATTACATAATGTCCATAGCTTTTAACTTCCTTCAACCAACTGGCTATCTCTAAATCTTGATGTGTTATGTTTGGGTTATTGGTGTCTGTGAGAGGGGGGTTAGTTGCCCTAAAATGAAATTAAACTGTTAAAACGAGTACTAGTCCTCTTATTATATCATAATATATAATTTAATTAACTTTCTGCGACAGTTCGTTATATATAAACCATAATGTCCCCAAGGCTAAAACTAACAACCGTGGCCCGGGGGGGGGGGGTCAAATTCAAATAAATAGTTTATAGAAATTTAAAAAAATTTTAACAAATTGGCTAAATAAAAACTTTGATGGCAGGGGGTGGGGAAAGGGGGTGTTTGAGAGGGGGGTTATTGGCCCTTAAGTCACTTACAACAGCTTATAAGGGCACTATCCATTTCCATTTAAAATGAAATGAGTTCCCTTTGAAGTTTTTACAACGTTGCTTTCTATAAAAACCCTTAAATGCCCCCAGGTAATAACTTACAAACCTGACCCTGAGGGCTGGAGAGGAATTGTTATTCTCAAAGACATAATTTAGTTGCCCTCCAATCACTGACCCTCCATAACTATCAACTACGTTGAAAAAATGGCTATCTAATAATTTTGATTGTATGTGTTTGAGGAAATAGTGCATGTGAGAGGGGGTTAGTTGTACTCATATTATTTTTGACTATTAAAAAGGGCACAAGTCATTTCAATTTCCACTCAAAATCTCCATTTTTCAATCTAAACTCACAATTAATACTAATAAAACTTTACCGGTCACCTTGGACGAACGTCCCCCCGGGACCATGAATGCCCTGGGGGGGGGGGGTATTTACTTAAAATACATAATGGATAAAAATAAACTACGGAGAAAAGAATTACTATCACAAAATTTTTATAGGTTGTATGTTAGAACAGGGGGGATTAAAAAGGGGGTAAGTTGCCCTCAAATCACTTTCGACTATTGAAAAGGGCACTAGCCATTTCAATATCCAATTGAATGACCCTTTTTTGAATTTTCTGCAACAGTGCTTTCCATGTAAACCTTTTATGCCCTCAGGGCATAAATAACAACCCTTTCCCTGAGGGCTCCAAGGGGGTTATCATCCTCAATGACCTAATTTTCAGAATTTTCAACTACGTTGAACAAAATGGATATCTCAAAATTGAATGGAGTTGTTTAGGGAAATCATGGGCGTGAGAGGGTGTTAGTTACCCTTTAATCACTTTCAACTATTAAAAAGGGCACTAGTCCTTTCCATACTCAATTGAATGAGCACTTTTTGAAGTTTTTACCACAGTGCTTTCTATAAAGATATTATATGGCTCAATGGCATAACTAACATCCATTGCCCTAAGGGCTATCATTCTCAAAGAAATAAATTTCAAATCTTTGAACTCTAAAAATGTTGATGGTATGTGTGTGTGTAAATAGTGGGTTTGAGAGGGGGTTAGTTGCCCTTCAATTATTTTCAACAAATCATAAGGACTTTGGCCATTAAGAGGCTTGTACGCCCCCAGGGCATAACTTGCAAATCCTGCCCTGAGTGCTCTGGGGGGGGGGGTTCATCCAGAAAGACCAAATGTCCTAAAATTTAAACTATGTCTAACATAAGTGCATTATAAAAATATTGATTGGATATGTTTTAGGAAATGCTAGAAGTACGAGGGGGGTTAATTCCCCTACAATCACGTTTGACTACTAACAATAGCACCTTCCGTTTTATTTTCCAATCGAATGAGCCTTTTTTCAAGTTTTAATGATAAAGAATTTAATAACAAACTTATATACCCCCAAGGTATACCGTACAAGCCTTGCCTTGAGTGCTGTGGGCTGAGTGTCGTCCTCAAAGATATAATTTCTGGACTTTTCAGCTCATTTGAACAAAAAGTCTATCTCACAATTTTGTCTGGACGTGTTTGGGTAAATGGTGGGTACGGAAGGGGTGCTAGTTGCCTTTCAATTTCTTTTGGCTATTAAAAAGGGCACCAGCCCTTTTAATTTCTAATGGATAGAGTCCTTTTAATGTTTTACGACAACGATTTATATAAAAAAAACCTTATATGCTCCCAGGGTACAACTTACAACCCTTACCCTGAGTGCTTTGGGGGGGGGGGGGTTATCATCCTTAAATACTTAATGTCCAAAAATTTTAATTACTTTGAACAAAATACAAGTCTAAAAATTTTGATTGGATGTGTTTGAGGAAAAGGTTGGAATGAAAGAGGGGTTAGTTGCCCTCTAATCATTGTTGACTAGTAAAAGGGCGCGATCCGTTTGAATTTCCAATAAATTCAGTCCTTTCTCAAGTTTCTAAGACACAGCTTTCAACATATAACTTATATTCCCCCAGGACAAAACACAACCCATGCCTTGAATGTTGTGGGGGGAGTAGCATCCTCAAAGATATAATTTCCGGATCTTTCAACTATATTGAACTAAAAGGCTATCTCACAATTTTGATTGGATGTGTTTGGATTAACGGTGGGCATGGAAGGGGTGTTAGTTGCCTTCCAATCACTTCTAACAATTAAACAGGTCACTAGCCATTTGAATTTTCAATCAAATGAGGCCTTTTTAAAATCTTTACGACAGAGCTTTCAATAAATACCTTATGTGCTCCCAGGGCATTAATTACAACCCTTTCCCTGAGGGATGTGGGGGGAGTTTCATCCTCAAAGATATAATTTCCTGACCTTTCAACTATATTGAACAAAAAGGCTAACTCACGATTTTTATTAGATGTGTTTGGATAAATGGTGGGCATGGAAGGGGTGTTAGTTGCCTTCCAATCACTTTCGACTATTAAAAAGGGCATTAGCCATTCCAATTTCCAATCAAATTAGCCCTTTTTAAAGTTTCTAAAATGTCGCTTTCTATAAAAATCTTATATGCCCAGGGCATAACTTACAACTCTTACCCTGAGGGCTGTGGAGGGACTGTTATTCTCAAAGATATAATTTCCAGAATTTTCAACTACGTTGAAAAAATGGCTATCTCAAAATTTTGATTGTATGTGTTTGAGGAAATAGTGAGTGTTAGAGGGGGTTAGTTGTCCTCCTATCATTTTTGACTATTAAAACGGGCACCAGCCACTTGCATTTCCAATCGAAGGAGCCCTTTTTCAAGTTTCTCTGAAGAAAATTTCTATAAAAACCTTGTATCCCCAGGGAATAGCTTACAAACCTTGCCATAAGTGCTATGGGGGGGATCATCGTTAAAAACCTAATTTCCAAAACTTACCTTCTTTTAAATGAATGGCTATTTAAAAATTTTGACAGGTTATATTCGTGAAAATGTAGGAGTAAAAGGGGGATTAGTTGCTCTCAAATCAGTTTCAACTTTTGAAAAGGGCACTAGCCATTTTAATATCCAATTGAAACAGCCCTTTTTGAATTTTCTGCAACAACGCTTTCCATGAAAACTTTTATGCCCCCAGGGCATAAATAACAACCCTTGCCCTGAGGGCTCCAAGGGGGTTATCATCTTCAATTACCAAATTTCCAGAATTTTCAACTACGTTGAACAAAATGGATATCTCAAAATTGAATGGAGGTGTTTAGGGAAATGATGGGCATGAGAGGGGGATTAGTTACCCTTTAATCACTTTCAACTATTAAAAAGGGCACTAGCCCTTTCAATTCTCAATCGAATGAGCCCTTTTTGTAGTTTCTACAACATTGCTTTCTATAAAAATATTATATGCCCCCAGAGCATAACTGACAATCGTTGCCCTGAGGGGTGTGGGGGCTGTCATTCTCAAAGGCCTAATTTTCAGATCGTTCAACTCTCAAAATTTTGACTGTATGTCTTTGGGTAAATGGTGGGTATGTCAGGGGGTTGGTTGCCCTCCAATTATTTTCCACTATTAAAAAGGACACTAGCCATTAATAGTCTTATATTCCCCCAGAGTATAACTTGCACCCCTTGCACTCAGAACTGGGTGGGGGGGGGCCTTATCCTTAAAGACCTAATTTTCAAAAATTTCAATTACTTTGAACAAATTGGCATTCTAAAAATATGTATAAGATGTGTTTGAGTATATACTAGGAGTGCAAGGGGGGTTAATTGCCCTCAAATCACTTTTGACTTTTAAAAAGGTCACTTACCTTTTAGATTTAAAATTGAATGATACTTTCTTAAAGTTTTAAAGACAAGGATTTCAATAACAACCTTTCATGACACTCGGGGATAACTTGCAACGCTTGCTCAGAGGGCTGTTGGGGGTAGGTCATCCTCAAAATATAATTTCTGGACTTTTGAGCTCCTTTGAACAAAAAGGCCATCTGACAATTTTTATTGGCTGTGTTTGGATAAATGGTGGGTACGAAAGGGGTGCTAGTTGCCTTTCAATTGTTTTTGACTATTAAAAAGGGGACAAGCCCTTTCAATTTCTAATGGATTGAGCCCTTTTAATGTTTTAACGACAACAAGTTCAATAAAAAACCTTATCTGCCCCCCGGGCAAAGTTTACACTCCTTTCCATGAGGGCTGTCGAGGGGGGGGGGTTATCATCCGTAAAGACCTAATGTTCACAACTTTTAGCTAATTTGAGCAAAATGAATATCTAAGAAATTTGATTGGATGTGTTTGAGAAAAAGGTGGGAGTGAAAGAGAGGTTAGTTGCCCTCCAATCACTTCCGATTATTAAAAAGGGCGCGAGCTGTTTGAATATCCAATCGAAGGAGCCCCTTTTCAAGTTTATACGGTAGAGCTTTCAATAAAAACCTTATATGCCCCCAGGACATAACTTACAACCTCTGCCATGAGTGCTGTGGGGGGAGTATCATCCACAAAGATATAATTTCAGGACCTTGCAACTATATGTAACAAAAAGGCTATCTCACAATTTTGATTGGATGTGTTTGGATAAATGGTGGGCATGGACGGGATGTTAGTTGCCTTCTAATCACTTTCGGCTTAAAAAGGTCACCAGCCGCTTCAATTTCAATCGAATGAGCTCTTTCTGAAGTTTTTATGTCAACGATATCTATAAAAAACCTTATTTGCCCCCAGGGCATAACTTACTACCGCCGCCTACATTGCTGTGGGGGCGGGTCATCATCCTTATAGACTTAATTTCCAAAACTTTTAACTGTGTTGAACTACATGGCTATCTAAAAATTTTGATTGGTTGTGTTTGAGGACAAGGTGGGACTGAAAGGGGTGTTAATTGCCCTCCAATATTTTTCGACGATTAAAAAGGGCACTAGCCGTTGGAATTTTCAATTGAGCCCTTTTTTTAGTTTCTACGGTAAAACTTTAAATAAAAAACGTATATCCCCAAGGCATAACGTACAACCCTTGCCCTGAGGGCTGTGGGGGGATTGTCATCCTCAAAGGTATAATTTCTGAGCCTTTCAACTACTTTGAACAAAAAGGCTATCTCACAATTTTGATTGGATGTGCTTGGATAAATGGTGGGCATGGAAGGGATGTTAGTTGCCTTCCAATCACTGTCGACAATTAGAAAAGGCGCTAGCCATTTCAATCAAATGATCCCTTTTTGAAGTTTCTTCGAAAACGCTTTCTATAAAAGCTTATATGCCCCCAGTGCACCTCAGGGAACAAGACAGTGGATTTAGTTTTGTAGAGCATCGTTTATATTCCAAAATACCCGCTCGACTTGTGGAAAATATCCAAAACCTTAACTACTAAACTCTCGGGTACAACAGAAATGTCATCACGATATGACGCTGACAGTGATAAAGAGGAAACAAACAATTCCACCCTCTAAGCAAAAGGATCTATACTTCTTTCAAAAATACCATATTCTCAAGGGTGTGGCACATTTTCACATAACCTCAAATACACACACTTACATAAAGGGTCTGTTTTCTGTTCTTTTAACAGATCAGCCAAATTTGATGCGGGTGAAATATCTAAAGCGTATTAAATTGACCATACTGGATAACCCTTTACCTTCTGGGATTTGTCCAACCAGTAGAGACAATGCATCCACAAACATCTCCTTTCCTGGCTTACATTTGACCGAAGACGTAAATTCCTGAAGGGCAAGGCAGATTTTTGATAGCTTTTCCGCGGTAACATCCATAAAAGGTAATGCTTTTAAGGGTTGGTGATCGGTCTTTGCCACAAACACTGTTGATTACAAGTAATGTCTGAATGTTTAGGCATACTCCCACAATGCTAATACTTTTCTTTTCTCAGTTGAATACCGTTGTTCTAGAGGACTTAGTGCACAACTAGCATGTGCAAGCGGGCGCTCTAAATCATCTTGGACCTGAGAGAGACGAGCACCAATCGCAAAACCAGTCGTCAATATCAATTTTTCATTTTCAAAGTAGGGGTAGGTCAAAAGAGACTCAGATATAAGCAGAGACCTGAGTTTCACAAAGGCTTCAGTCTAGGATGTCTCAAACACATATGACCTTCTTTTTTTCATCAAATCAGACGATGACTTTGATATTTTAGCAAAATCTGGAATAAATCTCCTAAAACAGCTTAAGGAAGCTACACTAGACCTCTACTCTGAAATATTCTACAAATCACGGAGCTCAGGAATTTCTTAGACCTTATCCGGGTCGGGACGCTATCCATCCGAGGACACAATATAACCTAAAAAGCTAAGTGAAGATACATAAAATTCACGCTTCTTTGGCTCGAGCTTAAAAGTGTTTTCTCGGGACCTCATGAAATCTTGGTGAGGGATCTCAAACTAGAAATCATAATTGACGGTTGCAGTCCCACGATTATTTAGGTAAACAAAAACATGCTTCCCTGAGATATCTCGAAGGGCAAATTCAATCATCCTTTTGCATGATGCGGGCGCATTTAACAACCCAAATCCCATTCTAATATACTCATATAATCCAAATTGGGCCGTTATTGCGGTCTTTTCGCGATCTTCTGGCTCCACTTCAATTTGCAGCAAACCTTGAACCAAGTCCATCTTTGAGAAGACTTTGAAACCCTTCAATTTATCAAGAATATTGTCTATCCTTGGTAAGGCGTAACTGTCAAGTTTTTTAGCCGAGTTCAGCTTTCTGTAATCATTTACTAGCCTGAATGTACCGTCTTTATTTTTAACTAGGGATACTGGGGATGATCAAGACTTGAGGACTCCCGTAGCCCATCTTGTCGTAACAGAGCCTCAATCCTTTCCCTCAGTTCTGGAACCATATAAGGGGGGAACCTGGTAAGGGCTCTGGCGAATGGGGGATGATTACAGTGTTATTTTGGTGTTTAATTCTCTGATAGTGACCCAAGTCGTCGTCACTACGTGCAAAGTTGTCACTCAATTTCCAAAGAAAATCCTCTAAAGTAGAATAGATGGGAAGCTCCAGATGGTTCATTTTGAAAAAGGCCAAAAATGCATCCCTTGATACATCAACCCAGCCTTTTCGTGCGGAGCCTATCTGCTGGAAGGGGCCTTCCGCAGAACAAACCAACTGGTTTACAACTTCATGGACAAGCCCTGGATCTGGATCCAGTTCGCATGACAGGAGATGAAATTGTGATTTCCTAATATGAACCGGAAAATCCGAGCAGTTAGCTAGCCAAAGCCTAGTCTTTCCATTTGTAACCTCAACTATTTGGGACGGAACCGCGACTTTCACGTTTGAGAACGCTAGACCCTGCTCGATTAATAGCCTGTGGCCCGTTTTGCTCTCAGTACCTCTAACTAAACACACCACTGACCGAAAATCCCCAGCTGAATCTTTTGGCAAAACATTGGCTCCAATGCAAAGCCAGCTTTAACATCCATTGGAAAACAAGCAGGTGCTCTTCAACCGAATTCATTTGTAGTTGGATTAAAAATGCAACAGGGCTTCTTAATGAAGGGACGTCCAATCAAAAGTAGATAACACAAATTTGGCAACAACAGAAACGAGTCAGTAAAACTACAACCGAAAATGGAAAGTTTCGGCACTGCTCCCCCTTTGATACGCAGGGGGCCCGATGACGTGCGAGCTCCTGTACTTTGCACCTTCCTCGATATAACACACTCTTACGGCAAACTAACAAAGATGGCTTCACTTATAAGATTACACTCTGCCTTGTATCGTAGAGAGCGGCACCTCAAAAACCCCCGGAATGAGACGGTATCATTATTTGCTGATGACACAGTTGCTGTTAGTACCGCGAAGACAGAAGAATTGCTTCAGATATCGATGAAAGATACTGTTGAAAGGTTAAATTTTTTGTTGAAGGTAAAGAGGTTAAAGATTAATTTGGGTAGGACTAATTTTGTTATTTTTTCCCGTTCATCAGATTTTTATCCATGGATTAAGGATATTGTAACACATAATGGAACTTTAAAGCGGGTGTGTTCTTATAAGTACCTGGGGGTTTATATTGATGAAGTTTCATCATTCAAGCGCCATGTACAGTAGGTTTGTAAAATTGTGTCTCGTAAACTGGGTATAATGAGAAAGCTTAAGCATTTTTTCCTCCTTTTGTTTTGCGCCTTCTTTAGTTTTCCATTATCCATCCATATATATTGTATTGCAGTGGTGTTTGGCTTAGAACATTTTCTCCTATTGTTCGGCCAGTAGGAGTTCTACAAAACAACGCTGTTCGGCTTTTAAATGGCCTACAACCCCGGGATTCGGTACGAAACATGTATGAGCGTGTAAAGATATTTCAAGCTTCCGGATTACGGGAGCTGTATAAACTTCTATTCATTTTGGATTCAGAGAGGTATAAACCTCCCGTGTTTTGTTGGCCTAGCAAACCTCAGGTCTTCCGTCCATGATTATGATACTAGGTCATCTGTAAAGATTAAATTTCAACTGGCTATTATGGCCCGGTCGATTTTTTATCTTCTTCGTAGGGGGATCAGAAGTTGGAACCATCGTGATCAAAATATGAATAATTTAGGTGATATTTATTTATGTAAGATAGTAATAAAAGGAATGCTTTTTAGTAAGTATGAATTTTATTGTTTTTTTTAATATATTGGCAATTATTTATGCTCCTGGAGGTGATGATTATGATTATGAATATGATACTAAATTTAATGCAAGTGTTATGGTGGAAGGTTTGTGGTGCTGTTTGGGGACTGTGATATAGATAGGTTGTTCTGTTTTTTGTATTGTTTTGTTATGTTAGTGTATTTTTGCCATCCATTGGACAAGTTTTCACTTCTTGGGGTGGCCGCTAAACTGATGTTAAATTGTTTACTTGTTTAGAATAAATCTCTCTCTCTCAACTCCATAAAAATTTACGCTTACAAAAGACAACGAAGGACTGTGAGCTACTGAACAAACCGTGCACTAACGCAGTTCCCCAATTACTGGTAATGCCCTGAGTTCTGAAGACTCGATGGGCTCGATGGAGACGGTTTGATGGGCTCCTGGTCAACGTCCCGGATCTATCTGATGGTGACTCGACTCTTCTACTTGATTAGCAGGGGTTGGCGGGAATTCATTCAACCTCTTTGTACAAAAACGCAACACATGACCTGGCTGCCAACAATGATAACAGTTTACTTCTGAGATTGGGCAACGCTCACGTTGAATTGGGGGCCTAACACCCACGGTACGTTGCCTGATTACGGTTTAAAGACCATGGAGCCTGGACGCTATTTACCTGATGGCCTGGCAGCGACTCTAAGTGGAACTCCCGTCGAACCTAACGTGTCCTATCCTCCCTCAGAAGCTCGACACAACCCCTAATCGTTACCGGATTAGCTTTATCAAATTCGTTAAAATGCGAAAGTGGAAGTTCTGGCGGAAATTATTTTACTTATACATTGACGACCTGTGGTCTTGACCGATCTGGGTCTGTGAAACCATAACGAAGGTTAAAAGACTTTGGAACAAGTTGTACTCCTCTGGTTTCGTTTGGTCCGGGCCGTAGACAATTCATTCTGCTGCAAGCCTCACATCACCCTCCCTTCCGGCACAGCGTAAAGCTAGTGCTGTTTTAAAGCATCCCATGATTCCTTATCTGGGCGCGGCAAATGCCTAAACCATATGTTCAAGGGCGACCGCAACCTACTCTCCAAGATAAGCAATTGCTCTTGGAAAGACCAGATTTCGGCAAATATCAACCTAACCCTAGCCTGATCCAACCATGTCAAGGGGTCTGACTGCTCCATTAATGTTGGAATATCCTTTGAAACCTCAAGCCTAAGTTTAATTTGGTTCAAGCTAACGTCTTGATGAATAACCATGGACGCACTTAATTCAGGCACAACTGTTGGTCTTGGGGGTAGGAGAATGTCAAGAATATCATGAGATCTGGACATATGATAGCCATGATTGAAATTCAAAAGTGAGTCGAAATTGTCCAGCCTGTCTAAAGTATCTGAAAACCCTGAAAACCCTCTCGGGGACTCGACTAAGAAAATACAGCCGTTTCCTCAAACTCATTAAAGCTTCTGCCGCCAGTCACCCTACGACTTTGATCAAGTAGCCTTGCGGGATCATTCCCAAAATTGCTATCCTCGTCACAACTAGAACTATATACAACTAGAACTCACACAAAAGAAGGAAATACAACAACCCCGTAATTCGTACTCACTTACCCTAATTTTGAAGACCATTTTAAAGTGGCCTCTGGCCTGAGCAGACCAGGGACGGCCAACCGCCTATCTCTCTCTCCATACTCATTATTTGCTCAACACAGTTAAAAGACAAATCACTAATTTATTTTTAAAGTTTTTATTTATAATATTGACAGTATATATTGAAAATAATAATAAAATAAACTGATATGCAACAATACAGCTTACCGCCGTGATCCAGTGCCGGTCACCAAACAACTGCCTTCACTGAGATTCAATTCAAAACTAACTCAATCCTTCGAGGTCTTCATTCAATTTTCTAATTGCAAGAATCCTTGAAGGTTTTCATATAATTTCAAAATTGACAATTCTTCTCCTGTGGGATTTCATGACCTGAATATACTTCATTGCATTAATACAATATTTTCAGCTAGAGATTTAAATTCAATGCTAATAACTAAGATGTTCATTTTGTCAAATTTATTGAAAAAAATCTTCAGCATATAATGTGTTATAGTATTTATTTGATGAAAAAAAACAGTTTTCCTAGTTAAACTTAATTTGTTGTATTTTGGTGATTATCAGAAATTCCACTAATCAGAGGCAACGCTGTAGTGTTGCCTATAGTAAAGGCCATACGGCTCCAATGTTTTATTATTATTTATTTTTTTTTATTCCAGAGGAACTTCATATGGATGGGGTCATCGTAAAAGCTTCAAAGGGCACTCATTCGATTGGAAATCGAGAGTTCTAGTGCCCTTTTTAATAGTCGAAAATGATTGGAGGGCAACTAGCCCCCCCCCACGCCCATCATTCCCCAGAACACATCCATTCAAAATTTTGAGATAGCCATTTTGTTCGGCGTAGTTGATTTGCTGATAAAAAATATATTTTTGAGGAGGATACTCCCCCACAACCCTCAGGGCAAGGGTTTTAAGTTATGCCCTGGGGGCATATAGGGTTTTTATAGAAGGCGTTGTCGTAGAAACTTCAAAACAGGCTCATTCGATTGGAAATTCAAGAGCTAGTGCCCTTTTTAATAGTCGAAAGTGATTGGAGTGTAACTAGCCCCCCTCCCAAGCCCATGATTTCCCCAAACACATCCAATCAAAATCTTGAGATAACCATTTTGTTCAGCATAGTTGATTTCCAAATAGAAAATATATTTTTGAGGAGGATACTCCCCAACAACCCTCCGGGCAAGGGTTTTAAGTTATACCCTGGGGGCATATAAGGTTTTTATAGACGGCGTTGTCGTATAAACTTTAAATCAGGCTCATTCGATTGGAAATTAAAGGGATAGTGCTCTTTCTAATAGTCAAAAATGATTGTAGGGCAACTAGCTCCCCCCCCCGTATTCCCCCAAACACATCCAATCAAAATTTTCAGATAGCCATTTTGTTAAGCGTGGTTTATTTCGAGATAGAAAATATATTCTTGAGGAGGATACTCCCCCACAACCCTCAGGGCAAGCTTTGTAAGTTATGTCCTGGGGGCATATAAGGTTTTTCGTGAAGGCGTTGTCGTAGAAACTTCAAAACAGGCTCATTCGATTGGAAATTAAAGAGCTAGTGTCCTTTTTAATAGTCCATAGTGATTGGAGTGTAACTAGCCCCCCTCCCACCCCATGCCCATAATTTCCCAAAACAAATCCAATCAAAATTTTAGATAGCTATTTTGTTCAGCGTAGTTCATCTCCAAATAGAACATATATTTTTGAGAAGGAGACTCCCCAAAATCACTCAGGGTAAGGGTTTTAAGTTATACCCTAGGGGCATATAAGGTTTTTAAAGAAGGCGTTGTCGTAGAAACTTCAAAACAGGCTCATTCGATTGGAAATTATAGGGCTAGTGCCGTTTTTCATAGTCGAAAATGATTGGAAAGCAACTAGCCCCCCCCCCCCACGCCCATCATTCCCCCATACACATTCAATCAAAATTTTGAGATAGCCATTTTGTTCAGCGTAGCTGATTTTCACATTGAAAATTTATTTTTGAGGAGGATACTCCCCCACAACCCTCAGGGCAAGGGTTTTAAGTTATGCCCTGGGGGCATATAAGGTTTTTATAGAAGGCGTTGTCGTAGAAACTTCAAAACAGGCTCATTCGATTGGAAATTATAGGGTTAGTGCCCTTTTTAATATTCGAAAGTGATTGGATTGTAACTAACCCCCCTCCCTCCCCCCCCCTGCCGATCATTCCCCCAAACACGTCCAATCAAAACTTTCAGATAGCCATTTTGTTCAGCGTAGTTGCTTTCCAGATAGAAAATATATTTTTGAGGAGGACATTCCCCACAACCCTCAGGGCAAGGGTTTTAAGTTATGCCCTGGGGGCATATAAGGTTTTTTATAGAAGGAGTTGTCGTAGAAACTTCAAAACAGGCTCATTCGATTCGAAATTAAAGGGCTAGTGTCCTTTTAATAGTCGAAAATGATTGGAGGGAAACTGGCCCTCCTCCCCACGCCCATCATTTCACCAAACACATCCAAACAAAATTTTGAGATAGCCATTTTGTTCATCGTAGTTGATTTCCAGGTAGAAAATATATTTATGAGGAGGACACTCCTCCACAACCCTCAGGGCAAAGGTTTTAAGTTATGCCCTTGGGGGGTATAAGGTTTTTATAGAAGGCGTTGTCGTAGAAACTTCGCTCATTCGATTGGAAATTAAAGGGCTAGTCCCTTTTTAATAGTCGAGAGTGACTGGAGTGTAACTAGCGCCCTCTCCCCCTCACGTCCATCGTTTCTCCAAACACATCCAATCAAAATTTTCAGATAGCCATTTTGTTCAGCGTAGTTGATTTCCACATAGAAAATATATTTTTGAGGAGCGCACTTCCCCACAACCCTCAGGGCAAGGGTTTTAAGTTATGCCCTGGGGGCATATAGGGTTGTTATAGAAGGCGTTGTCGTAGAAATTTCAAAAAAGGCTAATTCGATTGGAAATCAAAGGGCTAGTCCCCTTTTTAACAGTTGAAAATGATTCGAGTATAACTAGCCCCCTCCCCCCCATGCCCATCATTTTCCCAAACACATCCAATCAAAATTTTCAAAGAGCTATTTTGTTCAGCGTAGTTGTTTGCCAGATAGAAAATATATTTTTGAGGAGGACACTCCCCGACAACCCTCAAGGCAAGGGTTTTAAGTTATGCCCTGGGCGCATATAAGGTTTTTATAGAAGGCGTTGTCGTAGAAACTTCAAAACAGGCTCATTTGATTGCAAATTAAAGGGCTAGTGCCCTTTTTGATTGTCGAAAATGATTGGAGTCTAACTAGCCCCCCCCCCCCCGACGCCCATCATTTCCCCAAACACATCCAATCAAAATTTTGAGATAGCCATTTTGTTCAGCTTAGTTGATTTACAGATAGAAAATATTTTTTTGAGGAGGACACTCCCCCACAACTTTCAGGGAAAGGGTTTTAAGATATGACCTGGGGGCATATAAGGTTTTTATTGAAGGCATTGTCGTAGAAACTTCAAAAACGGCTCATTCGATTAGAAATTCCAAGGGATACTGCCCTTTTTAATAGTCGAAAGTGATTGGAGGGCAACTAGCCCCCTTCCCCCCATCATTCCCCCAATCACATCCAATCAAAATTTTGAGATAGCCATTTCGTTCAGCATAGTTGATTTCCAGATAGAAAAAATATTTTTGAGGAGAACAATCCCCCACAACCCTCAGGGCAAGGGTTTTAAGTTATGCCCTGGGGGCATATAAGGTTTTTATTGAAGGCGTTGTAGTAGAAACTTCAAAAAAGGCTCATTTGATTGGAAATTCAAGGGGCTAGTGTCCTTTTTATTAGTCGAAAGTGATTTGAGGACAACTAACCCCCCTCTCACGCCCACCTTTCCCCCAAACACATCCAATCAAAATTCTGTTTGCAATATCAGGTTTGAAAATTAATACTAAGAAGACTAAGTCGCTAAGACTAGGAATAAGTAAAATGAAAGGATGATATTGGGTAACCATCAATTGGACAGATTTATATGTTTAGGAAGTATGATTAGTAAGGATCTTGAGTGTAGTGAACATGTTAAAAGTAGAATAGCGAAAGCCCAGAGCTTTTTTCTACAGTAAAAAAAAGTTCGGAAGAATAGGAATATAAGTGTGTGAATCAAGATGAGAAAATTTGAAGCTATAGTAATGAAAATGATAGAGTATGAATCTCTAGCATGGATGATCCGAAAAACGGAGGAGTGTTTGCTATATGTTTTCAATTGAAACTGCCTATGGATTGTTTGGGTACCCAACTAACCGACCATATCTCAAACAGCAATTTGTACCAAATATGCGGCTCAATCCAAGCTATCAGTTCTAAAATGAGAAAAAAGATGAAATCACTGGGACACGAGCGGATGAAGGATGAAAGACTGGCAAAGATTTTGCTTTTTCGGTTAACCGTCTAGGACAAACGAAAAGAACAACAGTGCCATCC
>NW_028297440.1:199862-248200 GCF_049724085.1 Artemia sp. Qi Xiang Cuo
GGCACTGAGTTGTTGAGGGTAACTGCCTGGGTAAATTTTCACCAGGATTGAATTGTCTAGAGTATATATCCGTGATTAGGGTATTTCTCTGTGGAGGTGGCCCAGATTTCTTGGGATTATTTAGAAAATGATTAAATTCAATAAAAAAAACAAGTTTTTCCAACCAGAAGTAAGGAGCAACATTAAAACTTAAAACGAACAGAAATTATTACGTATATGAAGGGGGTTATCCCCTCCTCAACACCTCGCTCTTTACACTAATAAAAAATTTAATTTTGTCCCAATTCTTTAAGAAGGACTTCTAAAATACTAGTTTCGTTTAATTGGAGCAATAAAAAGCTTTTTTTAAAAGTACAAAAAGTTTTAGCGTAAAAAGTGAGGCATCGAAGAGGAGGCAACACGTAACTAAAAAGAAAAAGCTGTCAGATCTGCTTACTAAGCTTTATTTTAACTTTTTCTATGTCTGTTGAATTCAAATTTTGTTTTAGAAATTGAAGATGCTTTATCAGGTGATAGCGAGAAGCCCTTTTAGTTTCCACACCATCTTTTGTCATCAAAACGTGAAGATGTTCCCTTTCTTAATTTACTTAGCATTTCAGGACCAAGTAAATATGAATACAACACCCAAGAATTGCCACGCAAAAGTTCTAACAATGAAGGTATATCTGAAACAATGTATTTTGTTCATTGAAATGTATCGGATTTTATTTTGTTGGACAAAAGCAAGACAAAGAGACCTATTCTTAAGATGGAACTTTTGTTTTGTGTTTTTCCAATGTGTGGGTGTTGGCCAAACCGCTTTTATAGTCTTTAATGTACATTTTTAAATTTTCACTTCAAATTAGTTTTGCAGGTTTCTTTATTTACAAAAGGCTTGATAATAAGCCTTAAAACTATGTCTCTATATACATTTTTTAATCCATATTTATAGTATATATTTCTCTTCAAATCAAGAGATAAAAAAATAAATTGGTCTATTAATTTGATTCCGAGGTGAATTTGAAAGAAAAAGAAAATCGGCTGTTAAAATCTGAACTCCCTACCAGAAATTTTTAGTTTAGAATATTAATTTAATGAAAACACTAGATTCAAACAAAAGTACTGAATTCATTTTTTGCAGATGAAGTCAAAAGTTTTTTGTCTGTTTAGGAACGAGTTGTTTTAAATATTTAGCTAGAAGAACATAGCGAATCTCATTGGATTAAAAAAAGATGAAAGTCATATTTTCCTCCGAGATATGAATCCTTTTACCAAAAAGTGAAAAACGATGAAAAAAAAAATCGAAACGAACAATCAGAGCCTAGTGAAAATTTTATACCAAATAAACGTGTTTTCTGCATGTAAATACATGCTCATAAGATGAGCTCTTACTAGTTCCGTTTTCAATCACCAGTTATCAGTCACCTCTGACCAGTTATCAGTCACAGCCTAAATATTGTTTTATTCAACAATTTGCTTATAGCCGATGCACGGTGAACTAAAACAACGTATTTATTGTTCACAGTTCATTATGAATTTTGAACCTAAAATATGTGCATGTCTCAATAAAAAAAAAGTATAGCACAGCAAATAAATTTGCTTGCAAGATACTCCAACCTGACTCTTTGTTACAAAGGAAATTTTTCAAACGATTCAAAAGCAACTGAATGCTGATGGCGTTGACACAATGTTTGACCGAAATATCTTTATTTTTTTTTAATTGTTTTTTAATGTTTATTAAAAAGATTTATCCCTATTTGAACTGTTATTTGTAAGACCTGAAGAAAACGTGACATCCTTCGTTTTTTTTAAATCCAAAGCTTTGTGGCTACCCAAAAATTTTAACTTCAACATATTATGTGCATTCTTTTAGTTCTTCCTCTTTTTGTTACAATAATTCCTGACATTTATTGTATTATTTCCTCTCCTTCACTAATGGTTTAATTTACACTACGGTTTACTTTTTGAGCTTTTGTGGTTTCATTTGCGCTCTTTCGTTCCATTAGAATCACTAATTTTAAAAGCTAATATAAGTTTAACAATTAGGGACAAAAGCCGGATAGAAAATAAACTTAGTTGTTAAAACCTATTTAAAGATTTACTTTTTTTTCTGTTTTTAACTCTGTAGACTTTCAAAACATTTTGAAAGATATGTATTTGTTTTCGGTTTTAAGAGTTTGGATTTTTGTATTATTTGTTTAATTTGTAGACTTTTAAACTTTTAGGTCACTTTTCACCACATGTGTCTGGACTTCATTTCCAGGAAAATACGTCTCTATTCGTTTCAAAGAATCCGCATACGAGCAGTTTCTTAATTTCGTGTGCATCAGTATCTGAAGGAAAAGGCTTAGAATGTCAGAAAAAAGGTTTGAAAAGTTGCCTCCAAAGTAAAAAGGAAAAAAGATCGAAAAGATTTCAAAGAATTCATAAAAAGAAAAAGACATATAAATGTGAGGTATGTGACAAGTCCGTTTCTAGAATATGCGATTTGGACCGGCACCAAAGAGTGCATACCGGTGAGAAACCATTTAAGTGTGAGGTTTGTGACCAAACCTTTTTTCAAGCATCAAGTTTGAACACCCATAAAAGAGTGCATACGGGTGAGAAACCGTTTAAGTGTCATGTTTGTGACCAAACCTTTTCTCACGCATCAAGTTTGAACACGCCATCAAAGAGTGCACACGGGTGAAAAACCGTTTAAGTGTGATGTTTGTGATAAAAACTTTTCTCGAGCATCACATTTGAACACCCATAAAAGAATGCACACCGGTGAGCAACCGTTTAGGTGTGATGTTTGCGACCAAACCTTTTCTGCCATGCATCAATTTTGAACACCCATAAAAGAGTGCATACGGGTGAGAAGCCGTTTAAGTGTAATGTTTGTGACAAAGCCTTTTCTCAAATCACAATTCAAACACCCATAAAAGAATGCACACGGCTGAGAAGCAGTCTAGGTGTCATGTTTGCAACAAAACCTTTTTCTCATGCAGCAGGTTTGAATTCCCATCAAGGAATGCATATGGCTGAGAAACCGTTTAAGTGTGATATTTGTGATAAAATATTTTTTCGAGCATCACATTTGAACACCCATCAAAGAGTGCACACGGGTGAGGAACCGTTTAAGTGTGATATTTGTGATAAAAACTTTTTTCATTCATCACATTTGAACACCCATGAAAGAGTGCACACGGGTGAGAATCCGTTTAAGTGTTATATTTGTGACCAAACCTTTTCTCAAGCTTCAAGTTTGAACACACATCAAAGATTGCACACGGTCGAGAAACCATTTAAATGTTATGTTTTTGATAAAAACTTTTATCGAGCATCAATTTTGAACACCCATAAAAGAGTGCACGCAGGTGAGAAACCGTTTATGTGTGATGTTTGTGACCAAGCCTTTTCTGTAGTACTAAATTTAAACGCCAATTAAAGAATGCACATGCGTGAGAATCAGTATAAATTTGATATATGTAATCGAAACTTTTTTCGACATGGAAATTTGACCAAGCACCAAAGAGGGCATATGAGTGATTAGACAGTTACATGTTATGTATGTGAGAAGTGTTTTTCTAAAATTTGCAGTTTGGATACATATCAAAGACTGCGTACAAGTGAGAAACCTTTCATATGTGATGTGTGTAGAAAAACTTTTCGTGATTTTAGCAATTTTACTCGCATTAAACAGTACTTACAGGAGTTTTGGAAGATTGTTGTATCCTCAGTGGTTTGTGGTTGTTATTCTCACAACCAATTAGTACATCGAATTAGTTCTTTCCATGTTTTTTTTATGTGTTTAGTTTCCTTAGCAATTTTAGTTTCTTTAGTTATTCAAATTTGCTTGAGTGTTACCAATGTGATGTATGTAAGAAATTCTTGTTTACATCACGGTTTTTGAATGAGCTCCAAAGATTTTATACAGGTGAGAAACTGTTTAAAAGATTATCTATGCAAGGAATGCTTGCCGTGGCTGTACAGGTGAGACACATTTAAATGTGGAATGTGCAAAAGGGTATTTTCATTTAAGTCGGCTCTGCATTAGCATCTAACAACCTATTCTAGAAAAGCCTCTCAGTTTATAGACTACAACAAAACCTTTGGAACAATAGCCTAGTGATTTAATTTAAAAAAAGAAAACTTGATGAAGAATTAAAGCTGTTCCACATTGGCTAATTCTCCAATTTAAATTCTTTAGATATTGATGTAGTTTTTTTTTTTTTTTTTTTTTTTTTTTTTTTTTTTTTTTTGCAAGTTAAGCTTTTATTTCATCCAATGATCAATGTGGAACCACACAAGACGAAAAAGGCAAATATCTATTTTCCGAAAAAAAATCTTCTAATATTTATAATCTCAAAAGAAACAAGTAGTTTACATTGTCCAAAACTGAAATGCATAATAATTAGGATTTTTAAGCAACCATATATAACTGAAATTCTGAAAACTGAAAGATTTGTTTGTTTTTCCTTCTATTTGTGCCATGATTTATATGTTTTGAACTTATGCCGACCAATTTGTTGTGTAAGATGGCTCTTATGCACTGAAAAAGGTATTTAATGAGCAAGTCCACTCCTCCACTTTTTATGAAGTCCAGTTGCTGGTTATTCATATCCCTTAAAATTTGCCTGGACTGAAGAGCCTTCTCTTTTATTTCAAGTTAATACGATGTATTTAATTTGGATGCCAGTCTAAGAAAATCCCACAAAGAAGAAAAATTTTCAGAAAAAAAATGAGGGAGGGAGTGCCTAAAAAAATGAGGCGTCTCAAAAAAAGGGAGGGAATGAGGATGGAAATTCTGTTGGTATCAATTATGAGAAGTTACCAGTTTGTTCAAACTGTATTGATTTAGAATAATTCCATTAGGCTAAAGACGTAAAATCACTAAAGCTCCAATAACTCCTTGTAAGTCTTGTTTTATTTATGTGGAAACTAATTGTTGCACCCAGTAAACTTATAATGTGAAAACACTACTGTCACTCTATAAACATTAAAAATCTGAGAAACAACAGATTTGGGCTTTGAAATTAAATTAGTATGTTTAAACCCACAAAAATAGCTCTTGTTCTAAGATATAGTTACTTCTAAAGATTGAAGAAGAATCTATTTTAACTCTTCGAGAGAATTGAGTGATGTTAGTGTTTTTTTAACTGATAGTAATAAAAGTTTTACTGGTTGCCGATAATTGGCCGTTTTTGTCAGGTCATGCAAAAAAAAACAGATGTTCTCAAATTGATTTTCTGAGATTAGTCTGTTCGTAAAATTAAAATTAAACAGATTTGGATTAAAATGAGGCCTGATAACTTTATTTATCTGTTTGAATTTTTGGAAAGATGAATTTGTAAAAAACAATTTGCAACTTCAAACTATGTACCCAGTTTCCAATGGAATATTTTACACTAGCTTACTTTTATTCCAAGAGTATGAGTCAGATCTTGGGTCTTAAATAGTATTGATATAATTTACTAGTTTGTATAAATGTTTTGGCCCAAAGGATCCTTAAATCATTTCTTGTATAAGTTTATCTAGACATACGTTCCAAGTTTTAATCAAGTATACAACTCTGTTAATTATTTTGCTTCTTTGCAAGCAATTAAGTTTTTCTTTTGATTAGTTTTGCAAAAGTTGGGAAGGTTTCCCAGAAATGTCTTGAAAGAAATAAAATACTCTTGAAGAGAATATTCGTGAGATCCTCAGCTCAAGAATGAATAGCAAGCCTACCTTTCGTCAAAAATCATTTATGAATCCTTCTTTACGAAAATAGCGAGTTGCCTAAGGCCTAAGATTTCTACACCTTTAGTGATATAAATTTCCTTTTTTGGCCTTGGTTCTGTTGAGTTGGTAATTCTGTTAATAAATAAATTTGATTCTGTAATAGACAAATATCTGAAATTTCTTGGGAGGCGAGGGGAGGGGGGTATTTTGCCCCGCGTGTAAGAGAGGCCAGAGCCACCGCTGATATGCCTATTCTTAAAAATCATCATCAGTGAACAAAGTAGTTGCGAGACCAGGCCGCTCTTTAGACGGAAGTTACCATTATACTTCGAGGTGCATTTATAGTCTTAATGGCGTAGACAATGGCCCAACCACAGGAGTCGTCTCTTTATAATTTCCGAGATTGGGTATTGTTGTTTACAGCGCTCACGGATGTCTTTGTTAGATACTCGTTCTTGGCGCTGGACCTGTAGAATACGACGAAGACAGTCGTGATCAAGGACATCCAATTTACAACTATTTTGACCTTTGACAACCCATGTTTCGCATCCATATAGGAATGTACTTCTGATGATCGTTTCGTACACTCTAATTTCGTAATGAGGCTTATGCTTTGACAATTCTACAGTGCTTTATTGAGCTGAGATAAACTGGCAGAGGCTAGGTGAATGCGCCTTTCAATTTCATGATCAGATCCCCCTGTAATGAGGCTGGCTAATTAAGTCAAAATTGGATTTTAATGAAATCATTAAGATGCAAAATACAAAGTTTTGAAATGCCACTTTTTATCAAGATAAAGAGCACATCTTAGTATGTGTAGAATTGAATAGGACATTGACAAATCGCCACTTCCTTCTTATACGCGACAGTGAGCCCGATAAGATGTGGTGTATGTTGGAAATAAATGATACATTTTATGGGAACGGGGAGCCTGATACTAATTTTATGCTGGTCTGACCTCACGTCCCTTATTTTGGGAGATAATTAAAAAAAACTATCCACAAAATAGTTTTTTCAAAAAAAAAGTAAAGAACCACATTAAATAAAAATTGAGTAAAAACAAAATCAAATAATCCACCAAGTTTGAAACTACCATAAATCAGCATCGATAGATAAATGAAATCCAAAACTAAAAGAAATTACAATAAATACCCGAGTCAAACTCAAATCGAGCAGAAATAAACATAATTTGGGCTTAAAACCCCTATGCCTACCCAAGGCCGAAACATAATTTGCACTTTACTGAAAAAATATAAATGTTCTTACTTTCATAACTTTTATAAATCAAATAATATTAACATTTTGATTACAAAATATCAGTATATGTATGTTAAACTGACAATGCACATTCATTTGTTGGCCTGTACATTCATTGACTTTATACTTTGGCCTGTTATTTTTATACTAGAAAAAATTTTCAGCAATTTTTAGCAACATTCACTTTCTTAAAAACCTGGACACCAATAGTAGTGTTTAATTTAGTTTCATACCTCCTCTAGTTGAACTGAAATGGAAAACTTGATACCATTCGCAAACATATCTGTTTAATTTCTTTGATAGCTTGGATACACTTACGCTATTTTGATTTGGTTAAATTTTAAGAGCAGAATTTGCCCCGAAAGTTTGAACATAATACCCTCAGTGGTTCTTGGGATACTGCTGAGATGCCTTATTGGGAATTAGCATTAACACAGTGCATTTGATTTAATTTTAAAGTACCAAGGTCACCAAAATGAAAACATATTTAGCCTTCCAGATATATCCTAGGCCTATTTTCACCTAAAAGCCCGAGTTTGCTGCGAAATTTCTTTTACTTGCTGTAAGAAATATTGAGTTACAACGACTGCGTATGTTTTATGAACAATGTTGTCAACGAAAAAAAATTGGAAAACCATGAAACAGAAAAGAATTAGCAAAAACTAATTCCTATTTATCTGACAGTGCTTTTTGTATGTGAAAATTAAAATCTACAATATCCGTTCATTCATATATTAGTTAAAATCATCCTAGTGAATAGATATGAGCTCATCAAGTGCTGAAAGTGACTATTCTGATTTGTCAGAAAATGCAGTTGATGGAGACCAATTGCTAGATGTATTTTCTTACCATTTTAGGATATATGTTCCTGCCCCAAGTTACTTCTCTTTCTATCTAAGATGACAATAACACAATTCCTAATAATAACAACAATACCACAACATTTAGTTTTTAAACATAAAGGCAAATGGGAGGTTGGGCGTGAGGGGGATTAGTTTCTTTTCAATCACTTTCTAAAAATGGCATCAGCCCTTTCGATTTCAATCGAATGAGCCCTTTTTGAAGTTCCTACGACAACTCCTTCGATACGAAGTGCCCTGGTCTAAACAACAAAATAATACATTATACCCACATCGATCTTTACTATAAAAATGTCAAGCCTTCCAATCACTTTCGACTATTAAAAAGGAAAATAAGCCTTTCGATTTCCAATCAAATGAGCCCTTTTGAGTTTGTACGACAACGCTTTCTATAAACACGTTACATGCCCCCAGGGTATAAATTACAACCCTTACCCTAAGGGCTCTGAGGGTGGTTGTCATCCTCTAAGACCTAATTTCCAGAACTTTCAACAACGTTAAACAAAATGGCTATCTCAAAATTATGGTTGGATGTGTTTGGGAAAATGGTGGGCGTGAGAGGGGCGTTAGTCACTCTCCCATCCCTTTCAAATATTAAAAAAGGCACTAGCCCTTTCAGTTTCCAATCAAATGAGCCCTTTAGAAGTTTCTACGACAACACTTTCAATAAAACCTTATATGCTCTCAGGGCATTACTTACAACCCTTGCCTTGAGGGCGGGGGGGGGGTTGTCATCCTTTAAAGACCTAATTTCTAGAACTTTCTTCTACGTTGAACAAAATGGCTATCTGAAAGTTTTGATTGGATGTGTCTGGGGGGATGGGGGGCGTGAGAGGGGGTTAGTTACCCTCCAATCGCTTTCGACTATTAAAAAGGGCACTTGCCCTCTCAATTTCCAATTGAATGAGCCCTTTTGTAGTTTTTACGACCACTCTATCCATAAAACCTTATATGCCCCCAGGGCGTAACTTACAACCTTTGCTTTGGGGGGGGTTGTCAACTTTAAATATATAATTTCCAGAACTTTCAACTACGTTGAAAAAAGTGGCTATCTCTAAACTTTGATTGAATGTGTTCGGATAAATGGTGGGCGTGAGAGGGGAGCTAATTACTGCACTCACTTTCGACTATTAAAAGGGGTAATTTCAATTCAACTGATCCCTTTCTGAAATATCTAAAAGAAGTTTCGATATAAATCTAAAATGCCCCCAGGGCATAACTTACAACCCTTGCACTGAGGGCTCTGATGGGGTTATCATCCTAAAAGACCTAATTTCCTGAGATTTCAACTACGTTGAACACAGTGGATATCTCAAAATTTTGATTGGATGTAGTTGGGTAATAGGTGGGCGTGAGAGGGGGGTTAGTTGCCCTTCAATCACTTTCGACTATTAAAAGAGCATTAGTTCTTCAATTTCCAATTGAATGAGCCCTTTTTAAGTTTCTAAAACATCATTTTCTATAAGAACCTTTTATGCCCCCAGGGCATAACTTACAAGGCTTACCCTGAGGGCTGTGGGGGTGGAGGGGTTGTCATCCTTACAGAGCTAATGTCCTAAACTTTCAATTACGTTGAATAAAATGGCTATGTAAAAATTTAGATTTAATGTGTTTGGGGAACAGGTGGGCGTGAAAGGGGGTTAGTTGCCCTCAAATCAATATCGAGACTCTTAAAAAAGGCACAAGCCCTTTCAATTTCCAAACGAATGAGCCCTTTTTCAAGTTTCTACAACAAAGATATCAATAAAACTTATATGCCCCCAGGGCATAACTTATAACCCTTGCCCTAAAGACTGTGGGGGGAGTTTTCTAATCAAAGGTATAATTTCCTGAACTTTAATCTGCGTGGAACAAAATGGCAATCTCAACATTCTTATTGGATTTTTTGGGAAAATGATGGGCGCGGAAGCGGTGTTAGTTACCCTCCAATCACTCTTGACTATTAAAAAGGACACTAGCCATTTTAGTTTCCAATCGAATGAGCCCTTTTCGAAGGTACTAAAATAACGTGTTCTATTAAAACCCTATATGCCCTAAGGGCATAACTTACAACCCTTGGCTTGAGGGCTTTGGGGTGTTGTCATCCTCAAAGACCTAATATCCAAAACTTTCAACTACGTCGAACAAAATGGATATTTCAAAATTTTGATAGGGTGTGTTTTGGGAAAAGGCAGGCGTGAGAGGGGGTTTAGTTGCCCTCTAATCACTTTCGACTATTAAAAAGGGCACTAGCCCTTTGAATTTCCAGTCTAATGAGCCTTTTTTTAGGTTTCTCCAACAACGCTTTCTATAAAAACCTTATATGCCGCCAGGGCATAACTTACAACCCTTGCCCTGAGGGCTTTGGGGGAGTTTCATTCTCAAAAACATAATATCTATCTGGAAATCAACTACGCTGAACAAAATTGCTATCTTAAAACTTTTATTGGATGTGTTTGGGGAAAAGTTAGGCGTGAGAGGGGGGTTAGTTGCCCTCAAATAACTTTTGACTATTATAAAGGGTACTTGACCTGTTTATTTCCAATCGAATAAAGCCTTTTTCAAGTTTTTACGAAAAAGATTTGAGTAAAACCTATATGACCCCAGGAATGAATTTGAAACCCTCGAGATAAAGACTGTGGGGGAGTTCATTTCTCAAAGGCGAAATTTTTTAAACTTCCAAATGCGTCGAAAAAATCGGTAACCTCAAAATTCCGATTAGGTATTTTTGGGGAAATGGCGGGCGTGAAAGGGGTGTTAGTTGCCTTCCAATCACTTTCGACTATTAAAAAGGGCATTAGCCATTTCAATTGCTCATTGAATGGGCCCTTTTTGAAGTTTCTACGACAACATGTTGAATACAATTTTTATATGCCGTCAGGGCGTAAATTACCAGCCTTGCCCTGAGAGCTGTGGGGGTGGGGGGTGTCATCCTTAAAAACTATTTTCCAGAACTTACTACTACTTTGAACAAAATGGCTATCTTAAAATATCTATTGGTAGTGTTTGGTGAAAAGGTGGGCTTGAGAGGGGGTTAGTTTCCTCCAATCATTTTCGAATACTGAAAAAGGCCCTAACCCTCTGAATTTCCAATCGAATGAGCCTTTTTTAAAGTGTTTACGACAATGTTTTCTACAAAAACATTATATGTCCCAAGAAAAGAAATTACAACCCTTACTCTAACGATTGTGGGGGAGTGTCCTCCTCAAAACATAATTTCTATCTGGAAATCAACTTTGCTGAACAAAATCGTTATCTCAAGATTTTGATTGGCTGTGGACAATTTCCAATCAAATGAGCCCTTTTTGAAATCCCTACAACAACTTTATATATAAACCTGATATGCCCCCAGGGCATAACTTACAACCCTTGCACTGAGGGCTCTGAGGGGCTTATCATCCTAAAAGACGTAATTTCCACAACTTTCGACTACGCTGAACACAGTGGATATCTTAAAATTTTGACTGGATGTGTTTGGGTTAAGGGTTGGCTTTAGAGCGGGTTAGTTGCCCTTCAATCACTTTCGACTATTAAAAGGGCACTAGCTCTTCAATTTCCAATTTAAAGAGCCCTTGTTGAAGTTTCTAAAATATCACCTTATATTAACAACCTTTTATACCCCCAGGGCATAACTAATAACCCTCATCCTCAGGGCTTTGGTGGTGGAGGGATTCTCATCCCTAAAGATCTAATATCCACAACTTTCATCTGCGTTGAATAAAAGGGCTTTCTAAATAGTTATATTGAATCCGTTTGTGGAAAAGGTGGGCATGAGAGGGGATTAGTTGCCCTCATATCACTTCCGAGACTCTTAAAAAGGGCACTAGGCCTTTCAATTTCTAAAATGAGCCCTTTTTCAAGTTTCTAAAACAAAGATGTCAATTAATCTTATATGCCCACAGGACATTACTTGTAACCCTTGCCCTGAAGACTGTGGGGGGAGTTTTCTATCAAAGGTATAATTTCCTGAACTTTAAACTGCGTGGAACAAAATGGCTATCTCAAAATTTTTATTGGATTTTTTCGGAAAATGGTGGGCGTTAAAGGGGTGTTAGTTACCTTCCAATCACTTTCGACTATTAAAAAGGACACTAGCCATTTCAATTTCTAATCGACTGAGCCCTTTTTGAAGTTTCTACGACAACGCGTTCGATAAAAACCTTATAAGCCCCAAGGGCATAACTTACAACCCTTGGCTTGAGGGCTGTGGGGTTTGGTCATCCTTAAAGACCTTAATTCCAAAATTTTCCAGCATCTTGAATAAAATGGCCATCTTAAGATTTTTATCTGACCTGCTTTGGGAAGAGGTGGGCATTAAAGGGGGGTTAATTGCCGTCCAATCCCTTTTGATAATTGAGAAGGGCTATAACCCTTTTAATTTCCAATCGAATGAGCCTTTTTTGAAGTTTCTATGACAACGCTTTCTATAAAAATCTTTAATGCAGCCAGGGCATAGTTTACAACCCTTGCCCTGAGGGCTTTGGGGGGGTTTCCTCCTCGAAAATATATTATCTTTCGAGAAGTCAACTACGCTGAAAACAATGCCTATTTATAAACATGTATTCATTTTGTTTAAGGAAAATTTGTGGGTGAGAGGGGGGCTAGCTGCCCTCAAATCACTTTTGACTATTAAATAGGGCACTGGACCTTTTTAATTTCAATTGAATAAACTCTATTTCAATTTTTACGGAACATATTTCAATAAAAATCTATATGACCCCAGTGTTGTGAAGTGTGTTTTTTTGTATTTGGGTGTTTTAGTCTTAGATGTCTTTATTCTCCCTTTATAGGGGAGATAAACTCTGGCCCTAAGGTAATTAAACTTTGGTAGCGTGCCTTAGGCTATGACAGGACTAATGAGACGTACCGACTGGTTACGTTCGAGGGGCCAAGGATAGATTGTAGAGAGGTTGTCTAAAATACAATACTTTTGTTCAGTTTACACATAATAATTACGGATATAGATATTCTACTGAGACTGGTTGTTCCAAGTAGACCACAAGTCCCAGAAACAACAATACTATATAATAAGATACAGGCACAGTGATCCGACAAGATCCCAAGGTATTTCTAACGAGAAAATAAACGGCCAGAGGTTCGCCCTGCAAGTCAAAGAGTCTCTCTTTAGTCTCAAAAATCTGGGTATATATATGAAAAACTAACCTTGTCCTTCCGGTACATTGACGCATTTAACCAGGAAATTGGTTATTGAGCAAGTTCCCTCAAGCTTACACATTCCACGATTTGTATCTTTATCTTAAAAAGTAGTATTTTAAAACTTTGTTTTTGCGTCTTAATATATTTTTACTCAATTAGTAATTAACTAAATTAGAAAGCTTTACCACAATACTCTCCATTTAAAGAAGAATTGTCCCAATTCTCAATATTTTACTTTTAAAACAACTTAATTTTGTTTACAGCTATTATGATGCCATCTTTGGGTTATTATTTGCATATACCCTCAATGGGTTTCCTTAGGGTCATGTTTCTGGTCCAAATATAAGCCCAGTTCTTTTTTGTCGAAGGATTTCAATTTGAAATTCATCCTTGTTTCTCTTTTCCTCTGTCTCTAGGACTGAAAAATACTCTTTTTACCCTTCTCACATGTATCTTCTGTTTTAACTTGACCCCAAGCGACTTAAACATTATATTAGTTGATATGCTTAAATTAGATTTGTATTAGAAAAGTTTTATGATTTTTTTGTTTTAGTTTAAATTTAATTCCCATTAATAATTTAATTTATCTGTGCGATGTGGTTAATATACCGTTTATTTTTTCTTTTATAATTACCTTGGATAAATTACATATAACATTATTGATTTTTAAATTATCACATATTTTTCCAGCACAAAGCATTTTCACATATTTCCAGCCATTTGGCCTAGGTAGCACATTATCTAGGCCTAAATTAAGTTTTGATTATATCTCACTTTTGATGAACTTGTAGTAAAGTCTGTATTTCTGCTATAGTTTCCAAATATCAGTTGATCAAGTATCGTTTGTTTTCTGATGGTATGAGATGATAGTATCAGGATACATTTGAAGTGGCTTCAAAATTTGTTACTTTCCAAAAATGTGTCAAAATATGATCGAAGCAAAAATGGATCAGAAAGGATGCTACGAAAAATTTGATTTCCAAAAAAATAGCTAAGGCTGTATCTAAAGTAAATATTCACATTAGAATAAATATAAAGCATAACATTATACACATAAAGTAGAAAGACACAATCAATTTGTAAAGTTCAATTCTTTTCATTTCTTTTCTCTCTTTTAATTACACTAAAAAATAATACATCGCTTAAATCGAAACGTGATGTTTCTTTCTGGATCATTCTTTTCAAACTTAATACTTAGCGGACCATTTCACAATAAAAATTATTTAGACGTTGACTCGAAGTCAAACCTTTACATATACATTAAATCACTAGTTAAAATTTAAAGTAAATTAAAACAGAGCATATATATACAAGCAATGTGCAATAACTTACACAAGTATTGTTTTTATTCGCAAAACTAGATATGTTATTATACTACTGGTTAAAACTTAAAGCATTTTTAAAAATAAAATACGGTAGAGACTAGTATTGGAATTAATTCCAATTATTGTTTTGTTAATTGCTTATGAAGTACTAATCTAGAATACTTCTTGAATGATATAAAAATGAAAACACAAATACTCAACATTTAATTTACTATATTTACATGGATAGTTTAGGTTATATATATATATATATATATATATATATATATATATATATATATATATATATATATATATATATATATATATATATATATATATAAATATATATATTAACAGAAGTTATATTGATACATAACTTAATTGTTAAAAACAAATAATAATTATGTACTCTAATAATTTATTTAATCACTGCAATATTTATTCTTTGTACAACTTTTAAATAAGTCCGTCAAGACTTTTAGCTAGCAAAGGAAGAAATAAGGTTGACTCACATGCTGAACATAATTTTCGAGATGAATTCTCGCTAGAAGACTAATCTTCAGCTCCCACGAATTATTTTTAGTGTTTACCTGTTTTTATGAGTTTTGTGCTTGTATTAAATGGTTTTTTTTTGTTTTCAATATATTTGATGTTGACTAGCCGCTTTGAAAGATGTTTCCAAAGCGTCTTTTGGTCAATATCCCAATTGATAATAAAAATAACCTCTAGGTTCTGAGATTTCAAGATGGACATATTTTGGACATATTTAAGAAGAAACATGGACATATTTTGGCTAAAAATGACATAATTTTGGATATTCAAGGGACATATCTATGGACCAAAACATTGGTCAAACATTGGCAACTGTGGCTTCAAAATTTGTTACTTTCCAAAAATGTGGCAACAGTGACATCTATTTGCAACTGTTTTTGTTAATAAGCTAACATCAAATAATCAAAGCAAACTGTCCCCAATTCCTATGAACCCAAGCTACCAACCACGCCCAGGATCCAAGTACATAACTAATCCATTCTCAATCCAGGAATTGAATAATGCAATACATCATATTGCTATTATGAATAATGCACTTTGTAACCCTCTTGGACGCGAAACTTACAGTTAAGAGCCGTACTGACAGAGCGCAAACAAAATTTGCTCTGCGATATTTTGCATCGCACTGCTTTGCGGAATTTGCCATGTAGTTCTCACAGTCTGCGAATTTCGTTACTATTGAGAAAATGCAGTTCAAAAGTAAAAGAAAAAAGAGAATCATCAGTGCTGCTGCAGCTTTCTCTTATGTTGTATATACAAGGGTAAGTAGAAATTAGATTAATAAGTTTTTCAATATCCATTTGTTTGTTTATTTCTGGAGCAAATGACGATAGCGATGTGAATATTTTCAGCTTGAGCTTGAAGCGCTGCGAAGCAAAGATTTCGATGAACGAAGCGTATTTTTTCCGCGGGGCGCCGCGAAATTCGCTAGGCGATACGAAATTCGCGCTCTGTCAGAACTAAGCTTTATAATAGAAATAATCGGAAACAAGTAACCCGCTAATGCAGAAAGAAGTGGGAGGAGCTTTTTGTTCGTACGAAGAATGAAGACCAGAAATGATCTGCGACAAACTTACTGGATAATTCTATAAACTGTGGTTTGTCGTCTCTATGTGCATGTCGTCTCTGACAAAACTTGGTTTTAAATCAATTTGAGGAGAAAAAGGAGGGGGGGTGCCCTCTAATGACTTTCGCTTATTAGAAAGGGCTAATTTCCAGTCGAATGAGCTTCTTTCGAAGTTTCTACGACAACTACTTCTATACGAAGTGCCCTGATCTAAAAAAAAATAATAATATATTGTGCCCATGTTGCTCTTTACATCCTAACGCAAATCGAGGAGAAAAAGGAGCACGGGGTGTTTATAATGTCTAACATTAAATTGGCAGTACTGTTCTAAAATCTAAGTAACACGCGATAAATGAAGTTTGATTGAGCCTAACGAAATATAACAAAATAACATAAAAATATGCTTTTTAAGGTTTTGCAAACCTGTTAGCTAGGGAAAGACAATTTTACGGAAAATATATTCTGCTCAAATTCGGGATAGCCAAGTAAATTTACAACTTCTAATGCTTTAACAATTAATAGCCCTGTATGAAGGCTAATTCTGAGATAATTTTTTTTTAAAGAAAATGTGGTATTATTTATTTCTTCCTAAGAACTATCCTTAACTACGATCTTCTTACCATAAAAAATGCACAACTCCTTCCCCCTCCCTAATTTGGCAAAATTTAGCTAGAGACTATGTAAAAGGTCAGGGAATAAAGGATTCAAATGGAAGTAACCCCAAAAATATTATCCATAAGAAAATTTACAATACTGCTGAAATTAAAAATTTGGGTATTAGGCTCATATTGTTTTCTTGTCAAGGTTTAAATATTTTCGGACTTATGTATCACAAACAGTTGGTTAAGAAGACCAAATAATGTTAGTGCGAAGTAAAAGAATTAGCCTAGTAAATTTAATTATGATTTGTAGCCAACAGCTGTCATGTCCAGGCGATGGGCTGATATAAAAATGAGACTGCAATAAGTATTATATTTGGAATATGGATGGTCACAGGGCTGGTGGTAGGGTTTGGGGTTGATCAGTTACTATATAGTAATTATGAGGTAACCAAAAGAAAGAAAAGCATAGAAGAAACAAACAATGAAAAAAATGTATCTTCGGAGGGGGTATTTCCTGCACGGGGGTGGGTATTCTCCTAAGGTATTTTTCGCGGGGGATATTTTCCGCGGGGGTACATTCCGTGGGGAGTATTTTCGGCAGAGGAGCATTTTCTGCAGGGTAAATTTTTGTGTGGGTGGGGGGGGATTTTCCATTTTTTTTCTGTGGGAGGATTTTTTTATGGGGGGGGGGGGTAAACAACTAAGTCCTTAGAAGCAGCATGAAAAACCAATAATGTCTCAATTGTTGTCAAAATTCCCTTTATAATTTAAGTTTAAATTTATTTGTGTAGTGTAGTTCTTATCTTTATTATGTTTTAATACTATCCTGTACTTATATATTGAATTTGTCTATTTATTTTAATTATATATAAAAAGCGATCAAAATTCGTTTTTGTTTTTAAATATTATACTTAATTTCTGAGATTAATGACTTAATAAAAAATTGCTACTGGTATTTACAGTTAACATGTGTTCAATATTTTTCTTTCTTTTTTTTTGAAAACAATTTTGAAGTTTTGGCCGCAATATCAGCATTAATTGTTTTCATCTATGGGATCAAATACCGGGCCGTGGCTCTCGCTCTAAAGCCTATTTAGTAAAAGACTTGAGTTAATAAGTAGATACAAGCCCTACTTGAGCCTGAAAACGAAGCTAAAACCAATTTTGGCTCCCAAATTTTCGCAACGAAATTTCCTTTTTTTTCCGAAAAAACCCTGAATCTTGAAGATTTGTCCCCGAAAACTCCCCGAATTTTTAAGACTTGTCCCCGAATTCAAATTTTCGAGAGTGGAAGCCCTGTATAGTATAGCCTACCTGCATGATGCGTAAACACCAAAATTTGTTTACATACATTTTTGTTACATTTTTACAAGTCCGACAAACATTTCGTTTTTGGGAAGGGGGGGGGGGTGTTCAACTCCCCCCCCTGGGTACAGCCTTCTCCAAGGAAAAAAAATTGCTATTGTACAAGGAAACCAGTAACGAAAAACCTTTCAAATAGGCTATTTACAAGAGACCGCTATAGATAAAACATTGCAAAGCTGTGGTTTCTCATGGAGTTACAATATTTAAACAATTGTTTTTTGGTGTTTAAGGGGGGGAAGGTACCTAGGTTAGGTTACGTATTTAATCTAAGTTTTTTATTGTTTTAAAAAAAAAAGTTGTGTGACAGATTCAAACTTTAGCGTAATGAGCCAGGCATTGAGGAGGGGACAGCCCCTTTCATATACAGAATCATTTCTGTTCGTTTTAAGTTTTAATGTTGCTCCTTACTTTTAGTTAATTTTTTTTTTATTTAATTTCTGAACGTTTTTCAATTAATGCAGCTTAGATTTTGGCTCACCGTATAAAAATAACTAAAAAAAAATTTGTGCGTCAATTTAACGGTTATGGGTGACCTGCTCTCTTAAAATTCTTTCCTGGTTTAACCCACAAATTTACTTACGTAAAGGAGTTCTATCGTCGTATGTTTTATTACTTATGAAATAGAATTTGCCCCTTAGTCAATACCTTGCTCTTTACGCTACAATTCGAGTTTTGTTCGAATCACAAACCCCTGAATCACAAAAGTCAGTTAATTAGAATAGATAGCTCTTTTGAAACTACTAAAAAAGACTCTAGTGAAAAGGCGAGGTATTGACTAGGGGGCGAACCCCCTCATATATGTAATAATTTCGGTTTGTTTTAAGTTTTAATGTTGCTCCTTACTTTAAGTTGAAAAAATAATTTTTTTTTATTTAATTTCTGATCGTTTTTTAAATAATGCTGGGAAATCCGGCGCTCCCTTCATAGAAATGTCCCTTCCCCCAAGGAAACATCCTCCTTGGAAGAATCCTCCCCCGTAACCCTTTCCTCTCACCCCCCCCCCTCCATCAGAAAAGAATCCCTCCTGAAACGTCTTTATACTTACCATTAACCAATACTATATGTAAACAATGGGCAAAGTTCATAACTTCCAGCCCTTCCCTCGAGAGCTGTGGGGTATTAAGTCATCCTCAAATACATATTTATTAGATTTTTGACTATGCTGAACAAAATGACTACCTCAAAATTTTGAGTGGGTTAATTTGGGAAAAAATTAGCGTAGGTGGGGGCCAAGTTGCCTTCCAATTTCTATGGCCCCTTAAAAACGGCATTAAAACTTTTAATTTCCGTTCAAATGAGCCGTCTTACGATATTCTAGGACTACTGGATTAGTACGATCACCCCAGGGGAAATAAAAAAAAAATTACACACATCTGTGATCTTTCTTCTGACCAAAAATACAAAGTCCATATTTTTGCAGATAGGAGCTTGAAACTTCCGCAACAGGTTTTTCTGATACGCTGACTCCGATGGTGTGATTCTCATTAATAAAGTTCTATGACTTTTTGGGGGTGTTTCCCCCATTTTTCAAATATAAGGCAAATTTTCTCAGGCACGTAGCTTTTGATGGGTAGCACCAAACTTGATGAAAGTTATATATTTGAATTCAGCATAAAAATCTGATTCCATTGATGTATCTACGGGTATCAAAATTCCAGTTTTTAGAGTTTCGGTTACTATTGAGCCGGGTCGCTACTTACAGTTGGTTGCCACGAAATGTTTGAAAAAACCTTAAATTTTGACAATTGGCAACTTACAATAACATAGAGATTACTGATACAGATGTATCACTCATCAGTAATCCCCCCCCCCGATTCGCCTATTATAGGCGAACCTCACCTTTTCCCCTTAATTTATTCCTAATCCATTCATGATGAAATTAGGCCATAAAAATTGTTTCCAGTTGCTATCTGACTAAAATAGCTTGTTTAACCAACCGTCATTTATCGTTCGAGAACTTCAAACGAAGATGATAAGAATTGTTTACACTTGCCCAGACAATTCCCTTACTGGAGTATGAATTTATAATTAAGTCAACGGAATCAGAACGTGTTAAATATGAAAGGGAAGAGTAAATGATTGTCTGGTTAACAAGCATGCAAAATTGAGTATCAGAACATGTCAAAAATTAAAGTGAAGAGCCAAGTTTGCACCTTTAGAGGAAAAGTGGAAGCGATAATGAGAACAAGTCCAAAATTAAAATAAGTAACTATATGTAAGTGTGACGACACTAGACCCTTAGGGCCCATCCAGCGGTCCTGATCTCTGTTTTGTGATACAACATAACAATAACAACAAATTATTCTTGGTACTTGTTAAATATTATCTTGTTACATGGGCACCCATAAGGGGCGGGGGGGGGAGGGGGTGGTTGCCCACCCCTGGCTGAATGACGGTGTCATATATTTGTATTAATTTAAAAAAACTTTAGACAGAATAAGTTTTTAAAAAAAAGTAGAGACTCTTTTAATTCAAAAATGGGCAGAAATAAAGTCAAATAATCTTCCAAGCATAAAACTACCACAAATCACTATCAACAATTAAACGAAACTCAAAACGAACAGAAATTATTGTAAATTGCCGAGTCAAACTGGAAACGTTTTTAATCGTTGAACATGCAGTTATTACTTTATATGACTCGCCAACATTTTGGATGTTTTCAAACAGTTCGTGGTAACAAACTGTAAGTAAGGAGCAACCCAGCTCAATGGTAACCAAAACTCTAAAATAGGGAATTTTGATACCAATAGATACATCAAAAGAATCAAATTTTAATTCTGATTTCAAATATATAAGTTTCGTCAAGTTTAATCTTACCAATCAAAAGTTACACTCCTGAGAAAATTTGGCTGATTTTCGAAATAAGGGGGAAATACCACCTAAACGTTATAGAATCTTATGAAAATCACACCATCATATTCAGCGTATCAGAGAACCGTACTGTAGAGGTTTCAAGCTCCTATCTACAAAAATGTGGAATTTTCCATTTTTTGCCAGAAGAAAGATCACGGATGCGTGTTTATTTGTTTTTTTTTCCAGGGGTGATCGTATTGACCCAGTGGTCCTAGAATATCGTGGGAGGGCTCATTGGAACAAAAATTAAAAGTTCTAGTGCCCTTTTTAAGTGACCAAAAAAACAATGGAGAGCAACCCACGCTCATTTTTTCCCAAAGTCACCCGATCAAAATTGTGAGATAGCCATTTTGTTCAACATGGTCGAAAATATGATAAAAATGTCTTTTAGGATGACTTAATCCACCAAATTCCCCGGGGGGAGGGCTGAAAGCTATGAACTTTACTCAATGTTAACATATAGTATTGGTTATTGGGAAGTATACAGATATTTTCAGGGGGGATTTTTTTCTGGTAAGTGGGGGGGGAGGGGGTGGGATCTTTCCATGAAGGAAGTTTTCATGGGGGAAGAGACATTTCTATGAAGGGGGCGCCGGATTCCCCAGCATTATTAAAAAAAAGATCAGAAATTAAATTAATAAAAATAAACAAGTTTTTCAACTGATTTCAACTGATGAACTGATTGTGGTTAAGGGGTCATTTTTAAAGAATTGGAAAAAAAATTCGAACTTTAGCTTAAAGAGCAGGGTATTGACTAGGGGGTGAACTCCCCAATATACATGTTAAAATTTTATGAATATAGAAGGTCGTTACGTAAGTTAATTCGTAAGTTACGTATATTTATTACAAATAAAAACGTTCGTAAATAAAATTAAACAATTTTCGAGAAAGCTATTTAACCAAATAAAATTAAAATTAATATACAAATTTTGTTTCAATTATCATGTACGGTGAACAAAAATTAAAACCTGGATCAATTCAAAAACGTTCAAAAATTAAATAAAAAAAAAACAAGTTTTTTTTAACTGAAAGTAAGGAACGACGTTAAAACTTAAAACGAACAGAAATTATTCTGTATATGAAGGGGGCTGTCCCCTCCTCAACGCCTCGCTCTTTACGTTAAAGTTTGACTTTTTCACAACTGTATTTTTTTAAGCAATAAAAAAAGCAAATATATAGGGGGGAATCAGACTAGAGATCGAAGAAGGAACCACACCGAACCTAAGGACCTTGCCCCACCCTTAAGTTACAAAAAATAATGATGTAAACATTGACACTAAGTAAAACACGGCTTTGCAGTCCTTTCTCTATAGCAATCTCTTGAAAAAAGCCTATTTGACAGGTTTCCTCGTACAATAGCAAATTTGTTCCCTTGGACAAGGCAGTACCCAGGGGGGGGTAGGGGTTTTACCCCCCCCCCAAAAAAAAAAAAATATTGGTCTAACTTGTAACTTATGCGGTGCCCGCATAATGCGTAAGTACCCATTTATGTTTTTTTTAGTTTTTTTTTTGTTTAACCCACCTCCCCCCAGAAAAAAACAGAAATTCTATCCTTTATGGAAGTTTCCCCAGAAATATACACCCGCCTAGCACAAATTAGCTCCCGCAGAAAATTTTCCATTACTTGGTTATTAAAATTAAGTTCCCCGCTATTAAAATGATATATTTTGTCATTAAAATGACAACAACAATTCCGTTGAGCCGAAATATATAGCCCAAATTTGTTAACAAATTATTGCATATTCGTCCTTTTTTATTTTATTTCATTAGCATGAACCAAACTTGATTTTTTTAGCAGTGCCCACATAATGCACCAGTACCAATGTTTCTACAAGTTGACAAAACTATGCCCCTCTCCATAGAATCCTCAAAATCTTTAATAATACTTTCAAAGATGGCCATTCGTTGCCGTAGAAACTTCGGAAAGTGGGTTATGCAAATCCTTTGAAACGAGAAGGGATTTCTTAATTGCTTTTGACAGCTGTTTTCGTTTGAGAAATCGCATATTGATTCCTTTTTTTCTTTATTTTTGCCGTTTAGTAAGTTGATGTGAGACTTGTCATGTATTGAAGTGACATGTTTGACCAATATTGATGGGGTATGTGCACTTAATTTTGATTGAATTCCGATAATAAAATGAATTTAAGCTAAATTAAGACATCAGGACGAAAGATTATGGAGTATTCTTTTCTATAAGGGGCTATATTTCAGTCACGTATATACAAGATTGAAAGCGAAGAAATAATAAAAGGCGCCTTTTCACGGTAGAAAGTTCAATATTTGTCTTGAAAAATGCCAAAGCAAAAAACAAAGCAAAACAAGCATATTTTGGGTGTAGCTGCTGACGAGAAGGGGGAATAACAAATTTTTTATTGTTTAACAAAATTAAAAGTTGTGAGAAAGTCAAACTTTAGTGTAAAGAACGAGGCATTGAGGAGGGGACAGCCCCTTTCATATGCGGACTAATGTCTGTTTAAGTTTTAACGTTGTTCTTTACTTTCAGTTAAAAAACTTATTTTTTTATTTAATTTTTAAACGTTTTTGCATTGATACAGCTTTTGATCTTCGGTCACAGTACATGAAGAATTAAAACTAAATTTGTATATTAATTTTGCTTTTATTTGGTTAAATGGATTTTTTAAAACTTATTTAATTTTAATTACGAACGTTTTCATTAGTAATAGATATTCATAACTTCCGAATTAACTTACTTAACGAACTTCTACATTCATATATTTTTAATATGTATATTAGGGGGCTCGCTTACTAGTCAATACCTCGCTCTTTAAGCTAAAGTTCGAATTTTGTTCCAGTTCTTTAATAACTACCCCTTAATCACAAAGGCCGTTATTTAGAATAAATAGCTCTTATGAAAGTACTAAAAAATCTTTGGCTTAAAGAGTGAGGTACTGACTAGGGGAAGAACCCCCTCCCCCCTCCGGATACACCACTGTCATGGTTGCAGAGGTAGGTAGTAACCTAGTAAAGAACAAACAACAACCCATAGTAACCAAAAGTTAAAAACATTTTGAAAAAAATTACTAGGCTATTGAGAAAAAGTTGCCATGGGACATTGATTAAGGAATGGTAGCTATTATTTTCGTTTTTTTTAAAAGTAAAAGTTTATTCCAAAAAGAATTTTATGATGATTTTTAAAAAAAAGCCTAAAACGCATTAAAAATAGTGTCAGATCAATATGAAAAGTGTACTGTTGGAATCTTGCATAATTGAAAACATTGTACTGGGAACTACCAGTTACCCTCATTCAGCGGCAGATCGAGTGGGGAGGGGGGAAGGGGCGCACGCCTTCCCTAGTGTAGCCTAAAGTAGTGTAATTTACTTAATTAACTCAAGTTTACGTTAATTAAACTTAATCCTGACGCAAGTTTATCGGATCAACCTATTTTGCGCCCCCTAAATTTTTTTATTGGATCCACCTATTTTGCCCCCCCCCCCAAAACAAAATCCTTGATCCGCACCTGTCCTCATTGAATAACAAGGAAAATACCCTTTCTCAATAATTCCAATCTGAATATTTATCTTAAACTTACGTTTAATTTTACCTCCGATTTACATCAGAAACAAAATTTGCCCCCCCCCTCCTTATGTAGAAATATATACCCTGAATTGGCATATATAGGGGGGGGGGCTGAAAATCTTTTCAGATAGAAATGATTATTATAATTTTAATAAGCATAAAAAAGGCATCGAATGGTTTATTCACGTTATTCATGAATCAATACTATGATTTGTTACGTATTTACCCATTTTTGTTGGACATTAATTTTAGCCCCCACCCCTATAAATAACAAATCTGGGTATATATTTGAAAATTAAGAGGGGGGGGGGAAGTTGAAACTAACCTCTCATTTACATCAGAAATAAAATTACCCCCGCCCCCTAATGCGCAAATATATACCCTGATTTGGTATATATAGGGGGGGGGGCTAAAATTCATTACCAACAAAAATGATTACTGTATTCTTAAAGAGCATAAAAAAGAGCATTAAGGAGCATAATTTACTTAATTAACTCAAGTTTGCGTTAATTAAACTTACTCCTGATGCAAATTTATCAGATCATCCTATTTTGCGCCCCATAATTTTTTTTATTGGATCCACCTATTTTGCCCCCCCCCCCACTCCCCCCAAAAAAATCCTTGATCCGCACATGCCCACATTGAATAACAAGGATATTCACTTTTCTCAATAATTCCAATCTGAATTATTATCTTCTCTGAAAATCAAATTTATTACAAATTTGTTATGCATACCATTTGGCAACGAATTTGTTGCCAAATGATGAATTAGCAAGTTCTGCCTATAGGGCAATAGGCCTAGCAACGACGAAAACCCGTTTCATGACGGTTGACAAAAGCCGATAACAGGAAATCAATACAGAACAAAGCAATATTGCGTAATAACTAAATACATGAGCGATTCCTATATGTCCGACTATAAGAAGATTTAACACTTCTTAGTAAATTTAAGAATAGGAAGATCTGTACAAGCAAAACTATTTGAATTAATAACCTACTTGTTCAGAAATCCACGAGCAATTTACTGGTACAAAAATTAAGTTTCTAGGTGGTATAATACAGTAATTAGAGTAGTTTAAATGTCAAAAAGTTTTTAAAGTGATTAATGCATCGCAAGTGGCCGGAATTAGAGACTTTTGGCCGGGAATAGGACGATGATTCATTCCTATCAAAGATTCTGTCCGAGAATAGGCAGGTGGCCGACTACTGGGTGTCCTATTTATCATGACAGGAATCCCCCCTCCCTTTTCTGTATAAATTTACTCCTGGACAATTCCTCATAGAAACTTTCATCCTCTAGAAAATTTCCCCCCAAAATTTCCTGTATGTTTCCAAATAAAAAATACCATATGAAAACAATGGGTAATTTGTATAACTTTCCCCATTGACCATTTTGGGTCTTGCCACAGGGAATACCATCATCCCCAAAGGTCAGAAATATAGTCATTAGACCTTTCAACTATGACATATCAAATAACCATATCAAATTTTGATTAGATGTCTTTAGAGAAAAAAAAATGTGCTTACAGCCCTCCAATCTTTTTGTCCATTTAAAAATCACACTAGAACTTTTAATTTTCATTCAAATGAGTACTCTCCTAATCTTCAAGAACTATTGGTTAAATACCATCACCCTATGGTAACAAACAAATAAATATACATCCATTATCTTTCTTCTGCTACAGTTGAGCTCTCTGATATACTGAATCTGATTGTGCAATTTTCATTGAGATTTTTTGGCTTTTTAAGTATGTTTCTTCTCTTTTTCAAAAATTAGACAAATGTTCTCAGACTTGCCGGGATATTATTAGTCAAAATAAATGGGGGGGGGATTTTACTGACTGGTTAGTCATTTTTAAAATCTGGATTTTTTTTTATAAATAATTAGCAAAATGTCTTCTTCAAATATGAAGCTTGAGAGCACATTTAAGCCAAAAGAACTGTATAGCCTGAAAAAGATTAGCCTATTGGTTCAGTTTCTTGTAAGAAGCATATGTACAGCTAGCCATTGATCTAGTGGAGAAAGGATTAAAATAAGAGGAATAAAGTGCTAATATGATTTATATACTAACAAAATACAGAAGTGACAACCTCACAATTTCAATTAAAATATATAGATCTAACACCAAATGAAAAATTACAATTCAGGTAAGACCCTTGGTAATCAGCCAATGCCTAGCCTGGCCAGATGTTTTAATTAAAAATTACTAATTTTTGCCCTTATGTGTATAGGGTTAGATAGTTAGGATTGGCTGATGGATAGGACTAGACTAGTTGGGATTGACTGACTTTAATCTTAGAAAACATCTGACTTCCAAACATTTGAATTGAGACAAAAGTTGCCTCTACACCCTAGCCTATTTAGATACAATTATTCTGTTTCACAATAATTTTCTTAGATTAAATCTACCGAAGGTTGACTATGTCTGTGATTAGCATATGTTCTTATTTCTTTAAGATCCTGTGTCAAATATTACACAACATTTCCCAAGATTAGATCCAAACTACTCTTTGGTCAATTTACCTGTGGATTGTGCCAGCTCCATCAACTTTGGCAAAAGTGAAAAGAAGTTTTAGCAAACTGAAACTGGTTATGACACATTTATGCACAACAATGGATGATGACCATTTTGATCACCTTGTCATGATGTGCTTTGAGAGTGCAAACCAATGTGCTTTACTTTTTAATTGAAGTATTGTTGGGTGAGATACCCAGTACTTGGCAAGCTAATCTATGCTTTAACAGCTAATTCGTTGTAAAATGTCTATCGTACTACCTAGAAAGTGGATTGTTTCATCATTGAATGTGTGAAAATCATCTTAAATGGTGTGTGTTTAGCTTGAATATTTAACTATATACAACACTCATAATTTCAAATATATTGATAGACAACTGTAGAGCCTAATCTTCACCACACATTTAACGCTTTAGAGAGAGAGAGAGAGAGATTTATTCTAAACAAGCAAACAATTTGACATCAGTTTAGCAGCCACCCCAAGAAGTAAAAACTTGTCCAAGAGGATGGCAAAAATACACTAACATAACAAAACAATAAAAAAAAACCTATCTATATCACAGTCCCCAAACAGCACCACAAACCTTACTCCTTAACATTTTCATTAAATTTACTATCATATTCATAATCATAATCATCACCCCCAGGAGCTATAAATCACAAAGAGTTGTGAATATCAATTTAAATACATAAATTTCACAGAATAGTGTCTTAAAGATAATGTAATCAATAAATGTATAGCCTTTCAACCTCAGACATGGGCAGTATGTTTCACATGAGTTTTGTAAGATCTAGGTCTATTCCCAGAAACAAATGTGTGGCTTTGGAAAAGCTATCATAGCTCTTGTCCATTTTGCCCAGTAGACTTCAGTATACTGGCTCCAGAAAAGAAGAGTTATCATGGATTGTATTCTCCAAGCCATTTATTAGGGCCCTAAGGATACTGCAGGGTTTCTTGAAATAAAACAACTCTCCAATCATCCAGCTGATTGGCTCTAGGATTAGATTTTATCTCTGAATAATGAGGAGGTGGATGCCTAGGATGCTGTTGATGGAATTTGATTTTTTTTTTTTTAAGACAAAACAAGAAATATATCAGTGAATACCAAGATCAGTGGTAAATTACGCACAAAAATAATTTCAATGTAGTCTCTCCTATACAGGGAAAAACTATGGCCAGGAAAAAACAGGGAAGAAACAAAAAAAACAAACAAATACATTCATCAAACACTTTTTAAAATAATAAACTCACATCACCAAACAAAACAATACCCCCCCCCCCCAAAAAAAAAAATCCAAGCTAGGCAAGGGAGCAATACATGATTCCACCCACACAAATAAAGTGCAGAACCTATCTAGAGACATCAACTCATCAGAGAACTAGGGAAAAAATTAATTATTTACCGGAAAATCTCGAACAAACTTTTTGAAAATACCGAGTGAGTATCAGCCCCATGCAGACTCCATGAGGGTGTTCCAAATCATGTTACAAGCTATCAGAGGATTATAAGTCAGACTGTATTGACAGAGTATAAGGTATATGTAAATTATTCGAAGTGCAGAAATGATAAGTCAATTGCTCAGAAATTAAAAACATATTATTATATTTGGCAGCAAGAGGCTGGCCATGTAACCTAAAAAAATTAAAAGAGGCACAAAACAAAAAATAGAGAGATTTCAAGCCAAGCAAGGGTTTAAGTAGGGAACAGTTAGTATCCTGTTTAAGAGTCTTTGCTTTATCATATAATTTTGAAAGATGCTTCAGTGATGAGGGAAAAGTTGACATCCAAATAATAGAACCATATGAAACATAAGGCTGTAGAATAGGAGTAGAGGAATAGACCCTGGAAAAAAGTGTTTAAATTTTTTAAGGAGGCCAAGGCTTCTGGAGACTTTCATTTAAATGAGGTCAATATGAGGCTTGAAGGAGAGACTTTCATCAAGCAAGATGCTTAGGAATCAAACACAACGTTTTTTAGGCCTAATAAGGGAACCTCTGGATACATGTATTTCATTTAAACCAGAAAAAGCCCTTGAAATCCTTTAGGAAATAAGAAAACATGACTTTCCAACATATAAGGCAAGATAATTAATATCAAACCACTGAATAACTTTCAAAAAGAGCAATCATGTTTGAACAGAGATCAAACTCAGTTTTACCAGCTATGCCAAGAGTAGTGTCATCTGCAAAAGCTATAAATATATTGGAGAAGGACAAACTCTTGTCACAATTAGTGACTCATGCAGGTTGACAAAGACAACAGTAAGTAGCACGTTTTAGATTTTTAACCACATTTACAAGGTCAATTAACATAAATTAAAAAGAGTTTCAGCCCAATCATAGATCTTTTTGGAACTTCATAGGTAGGCTCCAAAATCATTGATTTAAGGTAAGGAGGTGCAAGATAAGACCTACATCCATTTAGAGAAGAATAAGGACTTACAGAAGAGGCTGTAGTTTTCCCAATATTTGCAAAGTAAGTTCGTCTTGCACTTTTAGCTCCCCCTCAATAATTTTACCATCAGTCAAAACAGTTGAAAGGACAGAAGGGGGCTGAGGACATGGCCGGATAACAGAATTTATTACTTACCAAGTTTTCTTAAAGTCATTACCACAAGCAGAGAATTAACTATAGTAAAATAATAATTTGGTCCTCTGGCAAAGTGAATTGTAAACGTTCTATAAGCTTTAAAAAGTTGAAGCTGATAATCACGTGTAGATGGTTTAGGGGACCTGTCAGCCTTCCAAAGACTATTCTTTTTCCTACAGCCTTTAAAGAGTCATCCAAGGATTCAAAGGGGATGTTCTTTTCGAACCCGGATACAACAGGGATGCATAACAAATATCCAATATAATTTCTTTCAAAGAGTCATAAAAATAATTAAAAAGTAAATATACATTGGATTCGTTTTCAAAAATAGCCCACAAATGTCCTACCTACTGTGATCTAAGAATAGCCAACTCCTGATCATTAAATTTTAAAGGCAAAAAACCTCTCAACATTCAGTGGATAAATGGAACCTATTAAAAGTGAATACTATATTTACTTGGACAACCAAAATAAAAGGTCCCAAAACCCCAGGTCTATCACCCCTAACTAAAGTTCTCAGGTTAATAAACAAACTAATGAAATATAAGCCGACAGCTTTATTTTTCTCTTTACTTTGAAATTTTATTTTAACTTAAAATCCACAATTACACTTTAGATTTAGTTATATAAAAAAGAAAGTTTTTGAATTTTAGCACCCTTTAAAAAAATCAAATTTGTAATGCCTTTGACTCCTAAAGGAGTTGATCCTTTTATTTCGACTGTATTAAGACAAAATCTGCTATGCAGCGAGTAAAAGTCATTCTAGTCATCCATCCTAATATCTTTTGTATTTTAGGACTCTCCTGACTAAAATCTGTGTTGTATCCAAGTTTCGATGATAGTATTGTATTTCTCATAATTTGCATTAACTCCATTCCAAAATCTTTCCTGGACTTGCCACAATTTCTGAAAATGGCCAATACCATCACAGTTTCTGAGGATTGTTTCTTTAAAAATGGTAAGTTGTACTGTTGATTTTTTTTTTTTTTTTTCAGAATAAAAGAAAAGCTAATTTTTGTAGAAAATAATTATCCTTTTTTTCCTCCTTGCTCATTAAGTGATCCTAAGAAAAAAAAATTAACTACATATGTACTTTGATTTAATGATTAAGAGCTGATTGGTGATAATAGTTGCTTCTTTGTGATTCAAAACACATTCAGATTCAATTTATTAGCTTTAATTTTTAAGTTTGGTGAGACAATTAATTGTCTGGTAGAAAAATTTTCTGTCAATCTGTTTTCTGTGCAGGTATGATGAACAAAATATTTCCACAAAAAGAGATGAATAAAGTTAGTTAAATCAGCTGCTAAACTTGTGAGACTATATTTTGTATTTTATGTTCTGGGAACTAATGCTGAAAATCCCAATTGAGTGGTATTTTTTTTTTACATTGATTGTCTATTTTTTGGGATTGTTAAGATGTGAAATGTTTTTTTTTATTCAGTTGACCTGAATAAATTGATCAGAGGGAGGGAGGGCCAGGGGTCAGTTCACATGATTCATCATTGATAATTTTTGGGGCGAGAGAGGGGTATCGGGCCATGGAGGAGCAAGGGTCAGCTCCCACAAGTCTTGGAATAAAATATCGTTAAAAAGATGCTTTTTTTTGGGGGGGGGGGGGTCAGGCCATGGAGGGCAAGGGGTGGGTTGCCATAATTTATGTAATAAAATGTCGTTAATAAGTTTTTTTTTTTTTTTGGGGGGGGGGGGGTCAGGCCATGGAGAGAAGGCCAGGGGTCAGCTTGCTTGAGTTTTGGAGTAAAATATCTTTTATAATTTATATGGGTTGAGGTGGGGGTTTGACTTATCTGATCTTTGAAATAATTTCAAAACCCTTGCATAAGAACCTTATATGCCCCCAGGCTATAACATACAACACTTGCCCCAGGGCTCTATGGGTTTGTGTCAACACTGGAGTTTCTGTTAACCATCTTTTGATTTATTTTAACAAAGCAGCTATCTCAAAAATTTGATTGGATGGATTTGAAGTAAAGAAAGCCGGAGGGTTAGTTGCCCTCCGGTCCGTTTTGATTTTTAAAAAGGGAACTAGAACTTTCAATTTCCAATAGGAAGAACGCCTGACGAAGTTGTACTATCATTCCTTCCACAAAAACCTCATATCTCCCCGAGGTCTGGGGGGCTTTTTAAACTCTTGAGTTCTAACGATATGATCTTTGGTCTATTATGGACAAAATGAAAATCTCAAAAAATTGATCAGACGCATTTGGGGAAAAGACGGTTGGTTTGGGATGGGAGGGGGGGTTATTTGCCATCAGATTACTTTTGACTCTCAAAAAGGGAACTAAAAATTCAGATTTATAACCGAATGAGCTCCCTCCGAAGTTTATACTACTATCTCTTCCATTAAAACCTTATATACCCAGGGAGCATAACTTATAACCCTTGTCCCCAGGTTCTGGGGGGGGGCTGTATTATCCCTTCAGTTTTGGTTATATGATTTTTGGTCAATTTAAGACAACTACACTTATCCAGCTACTCATTCTATGTTGTGAATTTCAGGTTTTAATTTGTTCTATGTTCGTGAATTTTATTAAATGTTTCTGGATTTCTCTTGCTTTATAAACACTATATTTTTAAAAATGATTTGTAAAACAAAAAACTGCATATAGATCTGTGTTTTATGTAAACATGTTATGTCTGTATATTTACATTTATAGAACTAAAAAGAAAAAGCTGTCATATTCGCTTAATAATTGCTTAATTTTAATTTTGTCCCAATTCCTTAAGAAGGACTACTAAAACACTATGTTTGTTTAATTGGAACAATAAGAAACTTTTTTCAAAAGTACTAAAAGTTTTAGCGTAAAGAGCGAGGTATTGAGGAGGAGGCAACACGTAAATAAAAAGAAAAGGCTGCCAGATTTGCTTTCTAACCTTCATTTAAAATTTTTCTATGTCTGTTGAATTTAAATTTAGTTTTAGAAGTTGAAGATGCTATACCAGGTGACAGCGGGAAGGCCTTTCATTTTCCTAACCAACTTTTGTCACCAAAATGTGAAGATGTTAGTTTGCTTAAATTACCTAGCATTCAAAACCATGTAAATTTGGATACAACTCCCAGGAATGCGAATATTCTAACAATAAAGGTACGTCTGAAACATCTTGTTTTTGTTAATTTAAACGTATCGAATAATATTTTATTCGACACAAATAGGAAAAAGGACCTTAATCTTAAGAAGGAACTTTTGTTTTTATCTTATTCCAATGTGCAGGTGTATAGCCCCCCCCCCCTCCACAGCTCCAGGGGAAGTGTTTTTAAGTTATAAAAGTTGTACAGTGTTTACGCATGGTATTTTTTATTGGAAGCATTCATACATTTTTGGGAGAAAAGACACATTTTTTGCTGGGGTTTTATCAGGGGGGATTTTCCCTGGAGAGGGAAGTTTCCTGGGAGTGAACTTGTCAAAGGAAATAGGCATTGGATTACTTTTTCTGAATTTTTATACAATTTTTTTTTTCGCCTTCTCTTCTCCGTCCCAAATTTACGTGCTGAGTTGTTAAGGGTAATTGCCTGGGTTAAGTTTCACCCGGATTGAATTGTCTAGAGGATATATCCGTGGGGAGGGCATTTCTCTGTGGAGGTGGCCCAGATTTCCTGGGATTATTTAAAAAACGATTGGAAATTAAATAAAAAGAAAGTTTTTCCAACTGGAAGTAAAGAGCAACATTAAAACTTAAAAAGAACAGAGTTTATTACGTTTATGAAGGGGCTTGTCTCCCCTTCAACACCTCGCTCTTTACGCCAAAATTTTAATTTTGTCCCAATTCTTTAAGAAGGATTTCTGAAACACTATGTTCGTTTAATTGGAACAATAAGAAGCTTTTTTCAAAACTACTAAAAACTTTAGCGTAAAGAGAGAGGTGTTGAGGAGGAGGCAACACGTAGCTAAAAAGCAAAAGCTGTCAGATTTTCTTTGTGAGCCTAACTTTTAAATTTTTCTATGTCTATTTTAATATAAATTTTGTGTCAGAAGTTGAAGATGCTTTGCCAGATCACAGCGAGAAGCCCTTTCATTTTCCGAACCATCTTTTGTTAGCATATCAGGACCATGTAAATTTGAATTAGACACCCAGGAATCCAAATGTTATAACAATGAAGGTACATCTGAAACCTTGTGTTTCTGTTTATTAAAATATATTGGATATTATTTTATTTGAATAAAATAGGACAAAGGGACTGAATCTTAAGATCAAACTATTTGTTTTATCTTATTCCAATGTGCAGGTGTTTGCCAAACCATTTTTGTTGTCTTTTATGAACATTTTTAATTTTGGCTTGAAAGTGGTTTGGTAGGTTTTATTATCAAACAGTTTGTGGTAACAAACTGTAAGTAAGGAGTGACCTGGCTCAATAGTAACCGAATCTCTAAAAAAAAACAGAATTTCGGTTGCATGTTTATTTTTATTTTATTTTTTTATTTTTTTCATGGGTGATCGTATCGACCCAATGGTCCTAGAGTATTGTGAGGAAGCTCATTCAAACGGAAATAAAAAGTTTTAATGCCATTTTTAAATGATCAAAAAGAATGGAGGGCGACTAGGCCCCCTAGTTTCCCTAGAAATTATATACTGGGGAAAGTTTACTGAATTCCTATACAATTTTTTTCTTGGTGGCCCAGATTTCTTTGGATTATTTAAAAAATGATTAAATTAAATTAAAAAAAAACAAGTTTTTCCAACCAGAAGTAAGGAGCAACATTAAAACTTAAAACGAACAGAAATTATTACGTATATGAAGGGGGTTATCCCCTCCTCAACACCTCGCTCTTTACGCTAGTAAAAAAAGTTAATTTTGTCCCAATTCTTTAAGAAGGACTTCTAAAATACTAGTTTCGTTTAATTGGAGCAATAAAAAGCTTTTTTTAAAAGTACAAAAAGTTTTAGCGTAAAAAGTAAGGCATCAAAGAGGAGGCAACACGTAACTAAAAAGAAAAAGCTGTCAGAGCTACTTACTAAGTTCTATTTTAACTTTTTTCTATATCTGTTGAATTCAAATTTTGTTTTAGAAATTGAAGATGCTTTACCAGGTGATAGAGAGCAGCCCTTTCAGTTTCCAAACCATCTTTTGTCACCAAAACGTGAAGATGTTCCCTTGCTCAATTTACCTAGCATATCAGGACCATGTAAATTTAAATACGACACTCAGGAATTGCAACCCAAATGTTCTAACAATGAAGGTATATCTGAAACTTTGTATCATTGTTTATTGAAATATATCGTATTTTATTTTGTTTGACAAAAACAGGACAAAGAGACCTATTCTTAAAATGGACCTTTTGTTTTGTGTTTTTCCAATGTGTGGGTGTTTGCCAAACCGCTTTTATAGTCTTTAATGTACATTTTTAAGTTTTTCCTTGAAAGTAGTTTTGCAAGTTACTTTATTTTCAGAAGGCTTGATAATAAGACTTAAAACTATGTCTCTACATAAATTTTTTAATCCATATTTATAGTAGATATTTCTCTTCAAATCAAGAGATAAAAAAATAAATCTGTCTATTATTTTGATTCCAAGGTGAATTTGAAAGAAGAAGAAAATCGGCTGTTAAAATCTGAACTCCCTACCAGAAATGTTTAATGAGAATATTAATTTACTGAAAACACTAGATTCAAACAAAAGTACTGAATTCATTTTGTGCAGATAAAGTCAAAAGTTTTTTTGTCTGTTTAGGAGCGAGTTGTTTTGAATATTTAGCTAGAAGAACATAGCGAACCTCGTTGGATTAAAAAAAGACGAAAGTCATGTTTTCCTCAGAGAGATGAATCCTTTTACAAAAAAGTGAAAAACGATGAAAAAAAAATCGAAACAAACAATCAGAGCCTAGTGAAAATTTTATACCAAATAAACGTGTTTTCTGCATGTAAATACACGATGATGAGCTCTTACTAGTTCCGTTTTCAATCACCAGTTATCAGTCACCTGTGACCAGTTATCAGTCACAGCCTAAATATTGTTTTATTTAACAATTTGCTTATAGCCGATGCACAGTGAACTAAAACAACGTATTTATTGTTCACAGTTCAATATAAATTTTGAACCTAAAATATGTGCATGTCTATATAAAAAAAGTATAGCACAGCAAATAAATCTGCTCGCAAGGTACTTCAACCTGACTCTTTGTTACAAAGGAAATTTTTTAAACGATTCAAAAGTAACCGAATGCTGATGGCGTTGTTACTATGTTTGACCGAAATATCTGTATTTTTTTAAATTGTTTTTCAATGTTTATTAAAAAGATTTTTCCCTATTTGAACTGTTATTTGTAAGACCTGAAGAAAAGGTGACATCCTTCGTTTTTTTTTAAATCCAAAGCCTTGTGGCTACCCAAAAATTTCAACTTCAACATATTATGTGCATTCTTTTAGTTCTTCCTCTTTTTGTTACAATAATTCCTGACATTTATTGTATTATTTCCTGTCCTTCACTAATGGTTTAATTTACACTACGGTTTGCTTTTTTATCTTTTATGGTTTCATTTGCGCTCTTTCGTTGTATTAGAATCACTAATTTTAAAAGCTAATATAAGTATCACAATGAGGGACAAAAGACGGATTGAAAATAAAATTAGTTGTTAAAACCTACTAAAAGATTTACTTTTTTTTCTGTTTTTAACTCTGTAGACTTTCAAAACATTTTGAAAGATATATATTTGTTTTCAGTTTTAAGAGTATGGATTTTTGTATTGTTTGTTTAATCTATAGACTTTTAAACTTTTAGGTCACTTTTAACCACATGTGTCTGGACTTCATTTCATGGAGAATACGTCACTATTCATTTCAAAGAATCCACATACGAGAAGTTTCTTAATTTAGTGTGCATCAGAATCTGAAGGAAAAGGCTTAGAATGTCAGAAAAAAGGTTTTAAAAGTTGCCTCCAAAGTAAAAATGAAAAAAAATCGAAAAGTTTTAAAAGAATTCACAAAAAGAAAAAGACATTTAAATGTGAGGTATGTGACAAGTCCGTTTCTAGAAAGTGTGGTTTGGACCGTCACCAAAGAGTGCATGCCGGTGTGAAACTATTTGAGTGTGATGTTTGTGACAAAACCTTTTCTCAAGCATCAAGTTTGAACACCCATAAAAGAGTGCACACGGGTGAGAAACCATTTAAGTGTGATGTTTGTGACAAAACCTTTTCTCACGCAGCAGGTTTGAACACCAATAAAAGAGTGCACACGGGCGAAAAACCGTTTAAGTGTGATGTTTGTAACAAAACCTTTTCTCACGCAGCCGGTTTGAATACCCATCAAAGAATGCATACGGGTGAGAAACCGTTTAAGTTTGATGTTTGTGATAAAACCTTTTCTCAGTTATCACATTTGAACACCCATAAAAGAATGCATACGGGTGAAAAACCGTTTAAGTGTGATGTTTGTGATAAAATGTTTTCTCGAGCATCTAATTTGATCACCCATCAAAGAGCGCACACGGGTGAGAAGCCGTTTGAGTGTTATATTTGTGACCAAACCTTTTCTCAAGCATCAGGTTTTAACAGCCATCAAAGAATCCATACGGGCGAAAAACCGTACAAATGCTATGTTTGTAATAAAAACTTTTTTCGAGCAGCAAATTTGATCACCCATCACAGAGTGCACACGGTTGAGAAACCGTTTATGTGTGATGTTCTTGACAAAACCTTTTCTGTAATACAAAATTTAAACACCCATCAAAGAATGCATACGGGTGAGAAATAGTATAAATGTGATATATGTGATCAAACCTTTTTTCGACATGGAAATTTGACCAAGCACCAAAGAGGGTATATGAGTGAGTAGACAGTTACATGTTATGTATGTGAGAAGTGTTTTTCGAAAGTTTGCAGTTTGGATACATATCAAAGACTGCGTACAAGTGAGAAACCTTTCATATGTGATGTGTGTAGAAAAACTTTTCATGATTTTAGCAATTTTACTCGCATTAAACAGTACTTACAAGAGTTTTGGAAGATTGTTGTATCCTCAGTGGTTTGTGGTTGTTATTCTCACAACCAATTAGTACATCGAATTAGTTCTTTCCATGTTTTTTTATGTGTTTAGTTTCCTTAGCAATTTTAGTTTCTATAGTAATACAAATTTGCTTGAGTGTTACCAATGTGATGTATGTAAGAAATGCTTGTTTAAGTCACGGTTTTAGAATGAGCTCGAAAGATTTTACACAGGTGAGAAACTGTTTAAAAGATTATCTATGTAAGGAATGCTTGCCGGGGCTGGACAGGTGAGACACATTTAAATTTGGAATGTGCAAAAGGGTATTTTTAGTTAAGCTGGCTCTGAATTAGCATCTAGCAACCTATTCTAGAAAAAGCATCTCTGTTTATAGACTACAACAAGGCCTTAGGAACAATAGTGATTTTTATTTACAAAAGAAAACTTGATGAAGAATTAAAGCTGTTCCACATTGGCTAATTCTTCAATTTAAATTTTTTAGTTATTGATGTAGTTTTCCTTTTTTTTTTTTTTTTTTTTTTTTTTTTTTTTTTTTTGCAAGTTAAGCTTTTATTTCATCCAATGATCAATGTGGAACCTTACGAGACGAAAAAGGCAAATCTCTATTTTCCGAAAAAAAAATCTTCTAATATTGATAATCTTAAAAGAAACAAGTAGTTTACATCGTCCAAAACTGAAATGCATAATAATTAGGATTTTTAGGCAACCATAGATAACTGAAATTCTGAAAAACTGAAAGATTTGTTTGTTTTTCCTTCTATTTGTGCCATGATTTATATGTTTTGAACTTATGCCGACCAATTTGTTGTGTAAGATGGCTCTTATGCACTGAAAAAGGTATTTAATGAGCAAGTCCACTCCTCCACTTTTTATGAAGTCCAGTTGCTGGTTATTCATATCCCTTAAAATTTGCCTGGACTGAAGAGCCTTCTCTCTTATTTCAAGTTAATACGATGTAGTTAATTTGGATGCCAGTCTAGGAAAATCCCACAAAGAAGAAAAATTTTCGGAAAAAAAAAATGAGGGAGGGAGTGCCTCAAAAAATGAGGCGTCTCAAAAAAAGGGAGGGAGTGAGGATGGAAATTCTGTTGTTATCAATTATGAGAAGTTACCAATTTGTTCAAACTGTATTGATTTAGAATAATTCCATTAGGCTAAAGACGTAAAATCATATATAACTCCTTGTAAGTCATGTTTTATTCATGTGGAAACTATTTGTTGCACCCAGTAAACTTATAATGTGAAAATAATGCTGTCACTCTATAAACATTAAAAATCTGAGAAACAACAGATTTGGGCTTTGAAATTAAATTAGTATGTTTAAACCCACAAAAATAGCTCTTGTTCTAAGATATAGTTATTTCTAAAGATTGAAGAAGAATCTATTTTAACTCTTCGAGAGAATTGAGTGATGTAAGTGTTTTTTTAACTGATAGTAATAAAAGTTTTACTTGTTGCCGATAATTGGCCGTTTTCGTCAGGTCAAGCAAAAAAAAAACAGATGTTCTCAAATTGATTTACTGAGATTAGTCTTTTCGTAAAACGAAACTTAAACAGATTTGGATTAAAAATGAGGCCTGATAACTTTATTTATCTGTTTTGAATTTTGGAAAGATGAATTTGTAAAAAACAATTTGCAACTTCCAACCATGTACCCAGTTTCCAATGGAATATTTTACACTAGCTTACTTTTATTCCAAGAGTATGAGTCAGATCTTGGGTCTTAAATAGTATTGATATAATTTACTAGTTTGTATAAATGTTTTGGCCCAAAGGATCCTTAAATCATTTCTTGTACAAGTTTATCTAGACATACGTTCCAAGTTTTAATCAAGTATACAACACTTGTTAATTATTTTGCTTCTTTGCAAGCAATTAAGTTTTTCTTTTGATTAGTTTTGCAAAAGTTGGGAAGGTTTCCCAGAAATGTCTTGAAAGAAATAAAATACTCTTGAAGAGAATATTCGTGAGATCCTCAGCTCAAGAATGAATAGCAAGCCTACCTTTCGTCAAAAATCATTTATGAATCCTTCTTTACGAAAATAGCGAGTTGCCTAAGGCCTAAGATTTGTACACCTTTAGTGATATAAATTTCCTTTTTTGGCCTTGGTTCTGTTGAGTTGGTAATTCTGTTAATAAATAAATTTGATTTTGTAATAAACAAAGTTCTGAAATTTTGTGGGACGTGAGGGGAGGGAGTATTTTGCCCCGCGAGTAAGAGAGGCCAGAGCCACCGCTGATATGCCTAGTCTTAAAAATCATCATCAGTGAACAAAGTAGTTGCGAGACCAGGCCGCTCTTTAGACTGAAGTTACCATTATACATCGAGTTGCATTTATAGTCTTAATGGTGTAGACAATGACCCAACCACAGAAGTCTTTTCTTTATAAGTTACGAGATTGGGTATTGCTGATTAAAGCGCTCACGGATGTCTTTGTTATATACTCGTTCTTGGCGCTGGACCTGCAGAATACGACGAAGACAGTCGTGATCAAGGACATCAAATTTACAACTATTTTGAGCTTTGACAACCCATGTTTCGCATCCATATAGGAATGTACTTCTGATGATCGTCTCGTACACTCTAATTTCGTAATGAGGCTTATACTTCGACAATTCCACAGTGCTTTATTAAGCTGAGATAAACTGGCAGAGGCTAGGTGAATGCGCCTTTCAATTTCATGATCAGATCCCCCTGTAGTGAGGCTGGCTAATTAAGTCAAAATTGGATTTTAATGAAAACATTAAGACGCAAAATACAAAATTTTGAAATACCACTTTTTATCAAGATAAAGAGCACATATTGGTATCTGTAGACTTGAAAGGACATTGAGACATCACCACTTCCTAGCTCTTTGCAACTCAGGGCCCGAAAAGCTATGCTGTATGTTTGTAATAAAAGATAAATTTTATCGTACCGGGGAGCCTGATACTAATATTAGGTTGGACTGACATCTGGTCTGAAATTTTGGGAGATAATTAAAAAAAACTTTCCACAAAATAAGTTTTTCAAAAAAAAAGTAAAGAACTCCATTAAACAAAAAATGAGCAAAAATAAAATCAAATAATCTACCAAGCGTTAAACTACTATAAATCAGCATCGATAAATAAATGAAACCCAAAAAACGAACAGAAATTACAATAATTAACCGAGTCAAACTTAAAACGGGCAGTAATTAACATAAGTTGGGCTCAAAACCCCTATGCCTTCCCAAGGCCAGAACATAATTTGCACTTTACTGAAAAAATATAAATGTTCTTACTTTCATAACTTTAATAAATCAAATAATATTGACATTTTGATTACAAAATATCAGTATATGTATGTTAAACTGACAATGCACATTCATTTGTTGGCCTGTACATTCTTTGACTTTATAGTTTGGCCCGTTATTTGTATACTGTAGAAACATTTTCAGCAATTTTTAACAACATATTCTTTTTTAAAAATCTGGACACAAATAGTAGTGTTTAATTAAGATTCATACCTCCTCTAGTTGAACTGAAATGGAAAGTTTGATCCCGTTCGGAAACATATCTGTTTAATTTCTTTGATAGCTTGGATACACTTACGCTATATTGATTTGGTTAAATTTTAAGAGCATAATTTGCCCCGAAAGTTTGAACATAATACCCTCAGTGGTTCTTGGGATACTGCTGAGACGCCTTATTGGGAATTAGCATTAACACAGTGCATTTGATTTAATCTTAAAGTACCAAGGTCACCAAAATAAAAACATATTTAGCTTTCCAGATATATCCTAGGCCTATTTTCACCTAAAAGCCCGAGTTTGCTGCGAAATTTCTTTTAGTTGCTATAAGCAATATTGAGTTACAACGTCTGCGCATGTTCTTATGAACAATGTTGCCAACGAAAAAAAATTGGAAAACCATGAAACGGAAAAGAATTAGCGAAAACTAATTCCTATGAATCTGACAATGCTTTTCGTTTGTGAAAATTCAAATCTACAAAATCTGTTCATTCATATATTAGTGAAAATCTTCCTAGTGAATAGATATGAGCTCATCAAGTGCTGAAAGTGACTATTCTAATTTGTCAGAAAATGCAGTTGATGGAGACCAATTGCTAGATGTATTTTCTTACAATTTTAGGATATATGTTCCTGCCCCAAGTTACTTCTCTTTCTATCTAAGATGACAATAACACAATTCCTAATAATAACACAACACTACCACAACATTTAGTTTTTTAACATATAGGCAAATGGGAGGTTTGACGTGAGGGGGATTAGTTTCCCTTCAATCACTTTTGACTATTAAAAAGGGCATCAGCCCTTTCGATTTTAAATCCAATGAGCCCTTTTTGAAGTTCCTACGACAACTCCTTCCATACGAAGTGCCCTGGTCTATACAACAACAACAAAATAATACATTATACCCGCATCGATATTTACTATAAAAATGTCAAGCCTTCCAATCACTTTCGACTATTAAAAATGAAAATAGGCCTTTCGGTTTCCAATCAAATGAGCCCTTTTGAGTTTTTACGACAACGCTTTCTATAAACACGTTACATGTCCCCAGGGTATAAATTACAACCCTTATCATTAGGGCTCTGAGGGTGGTTGTCTTCCTCTATGACCTAATTTCCAGAACTTTCAACAACGTTAAATAAAATGGCTATCTCACAATTATGGTTGGATGTGTTTGGGGAAATAGTGGGCGTGAGAGGGGTGTTAGGCACTCTCCCATCCCTTTCAAATATTAAAAAAGGCACTAGCCCTTTCAGTTTCCAGTCAAATGAGCCCTTTAGAAGTTTCTACAACAACACATTTAATAAAACCCTTATATGTTCTCAGGGCATTACTTACAACCCTTGCCTTGAGGGCGGGGGGGGGGGTTGTCATCCTTTAAAGACTTAATTTCTATAACTTTATTCTACGTTGAACAAAATGGCTACCTGAAAGTTTTGATTGGATGTATTTGGGGGGATGGTGGGCGTGAGAGGGGGGTTAGTTACCCTCAACTCGCATTAGACGATTAAAAAGGGCACTAGCCCTCTCAATTTCCAATTGAATGAGCCCCCTTTGTAGTTTTTACGACCACTCTATCCATAAAACCTTATATGCCCCCCGGGGTGTAACTTACAACCATTGTTATGGGGGGGGGGGGTTTGTCAAATTTAAATATATAATTTATAGAAATGACAAATACAGTGAAAAAGTGACCATATCTAAAATTTTATTGAATGTGTTCGGATAAATGGTGGGCGTGAGAGGGAAGTTAATTACTGCACTCACTTTCGACTATTAAAAAGGTTAATTTCAAATCAAATTAGCCCTGTCTTAAATTTCTAAAACAACTTTCGATATAAACCTGATATGCCCCCAGGGCATAACTTACAACCCTTGCAATGAGGGCTCTGATGGGCTTATCATCCTAAAAGACCTAATTTCCAGAACTTTCGACTACGTTGAACACAGTGGATATCTCAAAATTTTGATTGGATGTGTTTGGGTAATAGGTGGGCGTGAGAGGAGGGTTAGCTGCCCTTCCAACACTTTCGACTATTAAAAGAGCACTACTTCTTCAATTTCCAAATGAATGAGTCCTTTTTGAAGTTTCTAAAACATTCCCTTCTATAAAAACCTTTCATGCCCCCAGGGCATAACTTAAAACGCTGATCCTGAGTGCTGTGGGGGTAGAGGGGCTGTCATCTTTAAAGAGCTAATGTCCAAAACTTTCAATTATGTTGAGTAAAATGGTTCTGTTAAAATTTAGATTTAATGTGTTTCGGTAAAAGGTGGGTGTAAAAGGGGGTTAGTTGTCCTCAAATCACTATTGAGACTATTAAAAAAAGCACTAGCCCCTTCAATTACCAAACGAATGAGTCCTTTTTTAGGTTTCTACAACAAAGATATCAATAAAACTTATATGCCCCCAGGGCTTAACTTATAACCCTTGCCATAAAGATTGTGGGGGGAGTGTTCTAATCAAATGTATAATTTCCTGAACTTTAAACTGCGTGGAACAAAATTTCAATCTCAACATTCTTAGTGGATTTTTTGGGAAAATGGTGGGCGCGGATGCGGTGTTAGTTACCCTCCAATCACTCTTGACTATTAAAAAGGACACTAGCCATTTTAATTTCCAATCAAATGAGCCCTTTTCGAAGTTTCTAAAACAACGCGTTCTATTAAAACCCTATATGCCCTAAGGGCATAACTTACAACCCTTGGCTTGAGGGTTTTGGGGTGTTGTCATCAGTAGTATGCGCCTTCTGGATTTGCGTAGGCCCCTAGGAATTTCTACGTTATTCTATAGAAGCTCTACACCTTTTCAAAGAGATTCAGAGCTCCCTCACATAATGGAATTTGAGGGTCGATAAAGTGAAATTATGTCACTATTTTAGTTTTTCTAAACCGGTATTTCCTTGCCTGTATAGGACCATGCTATTTGCTTGGCCCAATAGCAATTCCCATGTTCTTTGCTTTTTTTTTGTTATTAGAAAATTGGACACTATACTCAGAATTATTTGATTGACATTTAAAAAGGGGTAATGAGATTTGCAAATTGGACACTATGAACGATATTAATTAATGTTTTGAATAATAGGACTGTGAATGATTCTAATTAGTGATTAAAGGGTTCATGATAAATTTATTTTTTTTGTAGTTGTTTTCGTTTTTGCTTTATTGTTCGGCTTGATGACAAAAAAAAACATTTTGGAACTAAAGAAAACCTTAAAATTTAGTAAATTGTCAAACAATATCAAAATGTAATCTCTTATTTATACGTTATATCTTGGAAATTAACTCGCCCCCAGTATCGCATACACTATTAGAGATATCAAAATGATATCTCATTTGCATTAAGCTAACTCAATTTGCGACCGACAATGGGTCCAAAAATGACATGTAATCACTGCTAAGCCTTTTGTTATTGCTAGGGGATTACCCAATTCACTTCTTAGTGTTAACTGACAGAGTGCCAAATACGAACATTTTGAAAAGCAGACAGGTTTTTTTTTTGTTATTAAAAAATTGGACACTATAATCAGAATTATTTGATTGACATTTAAAAAGGGGTAATGAGATTTGCAAATTGGAGTGTAGGATTTGTCAATTTTGGAGGGAAAACGAAAAATACTCAGAATCGAAAATAAACGGGATCTGCCTCAAGGGGAATGATCAGAGGTCCTTCATTCCCCCATTTCCAAAGGACTCTGTTGTTTTATTCAACTGACAGAGTTCCAAATACGAACATTTTGAAAAGCAGACAGGTTTTTTTTTGTTATTAAAAAATTGGACACCATAATCAGAATTATTTGATTGACATTTAAAAAGGGGTAATGAGATTTGCAAATTGGAGTATAGGATTTGTCAATTTTGGAGGAAAAACGAAAAATACTCCGTATCGAAAATAAATAGTATCTGCCACAAGGAGAATGCTCAGAGGTACTTTATTCCCCCATTTCCAAAGGACTTTGTTGTTTTATTCAACTGACAGAGTTCTAAATACGAACATTTTGAAAAGCAGACAGGTTTTTTTTGTTATTAAAAAATTGGACACTATAATCAGAATTATTTGATTGGCATTTAAAAAGGGGTAATGAGATTTGCAAATTGGAGTATAGGATTTGTCAATTTTGGAGGGAAAACAAAAAATACTCAGAATCGAAAATAAACGGGATCTGCCTCAAGGGGAAAGCTCAGAGGCCCTTCATTCTCCCCATTTCTGAGGGCAGGGGAGGGGGGAGGTCAACTTTGGAGGGAAAACCAAAAATACTCAGAATCGAAAATAAACGAGATCTGCATCAAGGGGAAGGCTCGGAGGCCCTTCGTTCCCCCCCCATTTCTGAGGGCAGGGGAGGGAGGGGGGTCAATTTTGGAGGGAAAACCAAAAATACTCAGAATCGAAAATAAACGGGATCTGTTTCACGGGCAAGGCTCAGAGGTCCTTCGTTTTTCCATTTCAGAGGGGCAGGAGAGGGAGAGGGTCAATTTTGGAGGGAAAACCAAAAATACTCAGAATCGAAAATAAACGAGAATCTGCCTCAAGGGGAAGGCTCAGAGGCCTTTCGTTCCCACATTTCTGAGGGCAGGGGAGGGGGTGGGGGAGTCAATTTCAGAGGGAAAACCAAAAATACTCACATTAGAAAATATCCGGCATCTGTTTCACGGGCTAGGCTCAGATGACCGTCGTTCAACCCTGTCTTTGGGGCAGGTTTGGGTGGGGGTATATTTTGGAAGGAAAACCAAAAATACCCAGACTCAAAATTAATCGTGAATCTACATCAAGGGAAGGCTCAGAGGCCATTCGTTCCTTCATTTCTGCGGGCAGGGGGGGGGGTAATTATGGAGGGAAAACCAAAAATACTCGGAATCGAAAATAAACGGGATCTACCTCAAGGGGAAGGCCTGGGCTGATGTTTGCAAGTCGAAGAATTTGTCTTTGTTGGTTTGAATGTCTAAAGTGCCTGTCTTTCTCTGTTTACATGTCTGATTCTTTTTGTTTGCATGTCCGGGTTGGTGTTTGCATGTCCAAGTTGGGTTTTCAGACCTAGGTTTTTTAGATTTTCGTGCGTGTTTGGTTCACGGGATTTATTATTTGAGAAGTTAACTTTAGTATTTCGTGATTTGACGTGCCTGAAATCTTGAATTAGAATAGTTAATTAGCTGTTTGGGTTTTCAGACCTAATTTTTTAGATTTTCGTGGGTGTTAGGTTCCTGGGATTTATTATTTGAGAATTTAACTTTAGTATTTTGTGGTTTTACGTGCCTGAAATCATGAATTAGAATATTTAATTAGCTGTTTAGGGTTTTCAGACCTAGGTTTTTTAGATTTTCATGGTTGTTTGACTCCTGGGGTTCATTATTTGAGAAGTTAACTTTATTATTTTATGGTTTAACGCGCCTGAGATCATGAATTAGAATAGTTAATTACCTGTTTAGGGTTTTCAGACCTAGGTTTTTTAGATTTTCGTGGGTGTTAGGTTCCCGGAGTTTATTATTTGAGAAGTTAACTTTAGTATTTCGTGATTTGACGTGCCTGAAATCATGAATTAGAATAGTTAATTAGCTGTTTGGGTTTTCAGACCTAGTTTTTTAGATTTTCGTGGCGTTAGGTTCCTGGGATTTATTATTTGAGAAGCTAACTTTAGTATTTCGTATTTGACGTGCCTGAAATCATGAATTAGAATATTTAATTGGCTGTTTGGGGATTATCAGACCTAGGTTTTTTAGGTTTTCATGTGTGTTTGACTCCTGGGGTTTACTATTTGAGAAGTTAAATTTAGTATTTTGTGGTTTTACATGCCTGAAATCATGAATTAGAATATTTAATTGGCTGTTTAGGGTTTTCAGACCTAGGTTTTTTAGATTTTCGTGGATGTTTGACTCCTGGAGTTTATTATTTGAGAAGTTAACTTTAGTATTTTGTGGTTTTACGTGCCTGAAATCTATGGTCGTGAATGTTGTAAAGTTAGGATCAGCAGCAATTCGGGCATATTATTTGGGACAGGTTACCACGAGTAGAATGTATCTATGGAATTCTACGAGACGTATAGGCACTACTCTTTTCTTCTTTATTGGTTTAATATCATGAAGAACGTTTAACGGCGATTCCGTAGATATGATAGTTTGGATTCTATGGAAGCTCTACACCTTTTCAAAGAGAGTGAGCACTACGCTTTACTTCTTCGATGTGTTCTGTATAATACACAAGTGGCGTTTGAACAGTGTTGTCAATTTAAAATAGAGTTTAACATTATAGTATACTAAAAAGTTGATACTAAGAGAGATGTAGATGGCAAGAAAAGAATGTTAATGTGTTCGATGTGTTCTGTATAATACACAAGTGGCGTTTGAACAATGTTGTCAATTTAAAATAGAGTTTTTTAACGTGAAATCTCTGAATAAAATATTTTTGGAGCATGTACTTGACGATGGATAAAAGGTTTAAGGTGATTAGCAATTACGAGCAAGGATCCCTCCACTGGTTCCTGGCAGTAGGCTACGCATATCAAATTGCTATACTGTGGGTTAGGTAGCATGGTTAAACACGCTTTTACAATCGGAATTCATTGATTGACATTTGCAAAAAAGGGATAATTAGTGATTGGATAATTTTTTAACGTGAAAGGTCAATTTTGGAGGGTCCTTTGCTATTTGGGATTACATTATATGTAAAATGATATCTCATTTGCATTAAGCTAACTCAATTTGCGAAAAGGTATTCCATTCGCACAACTCTGCTCTGATTGAATTTTCGCTGACAATGGGTCGAAAATTACATGTAATCACTGCTAAGCCTTTTGTTATGGCTAGGGAATTACCCAATTTACTTCTTAGTGTTAACTGACAGAGTTCCAAATACGAACATTTTGAAAAGCAGACAGGTTTTTTTTTGTTATTAAAAACTTGGGACACTATAATCAGAATTATTTGATTGACATTTAAAAAGGGGTAATGAGATTCGCAAATTGGACACTATGAACGATATTAATTAATGTTTTGAATAATAGGAGCGTGAATGATTCTAATTAGTGATTGGATTGTATGAAGGGGGAGAAAAAAAGGATTAAACTGATTAGCAGTTAACTCAGGTAATTTGTTATAAATTTGAAACAACATCTGTCTATGAAAATGACTAACGACGGTAGAATGACATTGTGACTTGACCTAGCTTTACCTTTCTGATGTGGTCTGTATAATACACAAGTGATGTTTGATAAGTATTGTCAATTTAAAATAGGATCTAACGTTCCCTTCGTTCCCCCATTTCTGAGGGCAGGGGAGGGGAGGGGTCAATTTTGGAGGGAAAATCAAAAATACTCAGAATCAAAATTAACTGAGAGCTGCCTCACGGGGTAGGCTCAGTGGAACATCGGTCCCTCTTTTCTGAGGGCAGGGAAGGGGGGAGGTCGCTTTGGTAAGGAAAACCAAAAATAAAAAGACATGAAAATAAACGAGCTCTGAATCAAGGTGACGGCGCCGAGAGCGGTCGTTCCTACATTTCTGAGGGCCGGGGAGGGGGGAGGTCAATTTTGGAGGGAAAACCAAAAATACTCAGAATCGAAAATAAAC